>NW_022994317.1:876363-968069 GCF_012275295.1 Melopsittacus undulatus | reverse complement strand
GACCATGATTTTCCTATCTTTTTAGGCTAAGAGGGAGCACTGTTGTCTCACCTCCTGCAGGACATTCAAACTCTATTTTGTCCACACGCTGCAGTGCTCCCAGTGGTACTTTGGTACATTCTTTACAGCACATGCAGTTTGTAATACAGGCTGCAGAACAAAATGAATAGGGCATCAAGGCATTCAGATATTACTCCCTGTTTGCTGACTGCAGTATCAGCAAGCATTTTGAAAAGACTGTCATTAGTCACTATCAATACTGAGCTACCAGAGTGTTTTCATAATCACAGTAAATTAGTGGCAAGCATCTATATCCATTTTTTACACTGACAACCTCCCTCAGACTCCAGAAAGCCATACAAATACGCTCTTAGAACAGTGCTCCCCAGTACTATAGAGCTAGGAGACTCAGCTAAGTCAAACCTATACTGGACAGTATTTATTTATTCATTTATTACAAAATTTAAGAATCATGGTACACTCAAATCTGTCACCACTTTGACCTTCTCAGTAAGCTTTAGATATTGAAAACATCAAAGGAAATTTAAAAAAAAGCTTTTTAAAGCAAGTTGCCATCACATGTTTTAAAT
The DNA here is from genome assembly GCF_012275295.1 of Melopsittacus undulatus. Lineage (NCBI taxonomy): Eukaryota > Metazoa > Chordata > Aves > Psittaciformes > Psittaculidae > Melopsittacus > Melopsittacus undulatus. The sequence goes on along the minus strand of NW_022994317.1, from coordinate 967,479 downwards.
TCTAAAGAACTATTAAATAGCTCTATAAAAAATATAGCTCAGCAATCAAGTAAATACTATTATATTCACAAGAATTTGTAATGTTTAATACAGCACAATAACTAAACCTGTTAGCAGAACTAAAACATTCTCAAACTCACAGGTTGATATGTTATGATCACATAAAATACCCATTGACTTTTTTTATTACAGTTATTGGTATCTAAAACAAAGGGTACTGCATTATTTTTGCAATGATGCAGTGGGACACAGAACAAATTCAACTTGAAGCACTTAAAAGTGCACAAGTTGGGACTGCTGACATAATCTCAGGACATGAAGAACTGTGTCCTCCCAACTAAAACCTGCTTCCTTTCATTATGTATTTTTAATATACATTCCCAGCTTTCTGCAATACTCCTCATGATTCAGAAATGACACTGCCCTTGAGCAGTAGGTTAATACAAAGCAGCACAGGAACAGCACAGCACAATCCCTGTTACTCTAAATACTGTAATTTCTGTGGTTCACAAAAGTGATATAGACACATGGTGGGGAGAGGGACACACATTTTGAAATCTCAACCACTCTCCTGAAAAAATAAGTGTTTGCAGAGCCTGCACTTTGGAGAGTTACCAGCTACAGCCTGACATGCAAGCAGTTCACGCAAACACACTTCATGAAGATCTGGTGAGGACCTGTCTGGTGTGGACTTTTGGGTGAATATATTTTGAAATTACACCCAAAACAAATTTTAAATGACACATTAATGTATGTTTTTAAATTGAATACTATTCAGCAGGAAATATACCATACAGTAACAAAAATTAGCACAGAGAGAACAGAGCAGGACACAAAACTGACTCTAAAGTTATTTAACAGTAGGATTTGTAGCTCAAAGGCATCAAAATTTCAAAACTATTTCTGTTTCCACATAATTTGAAATGTGTGCTTAGAAAAGAGAAACCCTTCTACCTACAGGTCTAACAAAGATTAAAACCAGACACATACATATATAGGTATGTGTACAGACGCTATTTGTAATAGTTGAGGATATATTTGCATCAGAGCCATTATCCTTATACCAAACCAATGATCTGATTTGTGAAAGGTGTGGGGCACATTCCAGTTTGTTAGGGGTGATTAACCCCTGCTTATATATTGTGCCTTGGCGCAGCGTAGACTTCTCAAAGGCAGGAAAAAGAATTCTCAAAGATAAAAAGTGTGAAAATTTAAGATGGGAGGATCACAGAGTAGTGAAGTTCTGAAGAAAAGTCCTTTTGGTTGTATTTCTAACTCATTAGAAAAAGGTAGGGTAGCTGCCCGGTGATCACGTGAAAACAAAAAAAACCTTGATTAAGTATTGCAACCAGTGGTGGCCCCTCTATAAATTAGAGGACAAAGAAAAGTGGCTGGTTAACAGAACTTTAAATTACAGATACTTTGTTACAATTCATGCTATTCTTGAGATGAGAAGGAAAATGGGATGAAATTATGTATGCAGATGTGTTTTTCCACCTTGTGGAACCATTCTGAGTGGCAGAAAGAATGTGGGATTAATGTTGCCCTGCAGGACCCTCTGGTACTATCAGTGGAAAAAGATCAAAAGAAAGTAGAAGGGAAGTTAAAAAGATGCTGTTCTGCCTGTAGTGTTGGACAGTGTTGTCTTAAAGCTACGAAGACCAAAAACAACAAACAGGATTCTATGCCAGAACCAGAGGAGTTAAGGGCCCCCATTTTGAAAAAATCCACAGGTAGAAGCAGGGAACTCTCCTACAGACAGTAGCAGTGAAAGTGAGATACTGGGGGAGATACTCCTACAATGGCACGAACTAGGAGTAAAGCTCTCAAAGGACTTCAAATTGTAGTACCTCTTAGGCAAGTTATGGGACCTGAGGGAAGGGTATCCAGTTAAAGTTCCTTTCAGTACTGGAGACTTAGATAACTGGAAAGAAGTGGCTAAAGGGTATCGGGAAGATCCCAATAAAGTGGTTAATAGGCTTGAATTAATTGTTATAAAATCAAGATCCTGACTGGTCTGATGTTGATTTAATCCTCAGAGAAATGACTGAAACTGTAAAACAGCTGATATTGAAGACTGCTAGAACTGATGTCCAAGCTCAGATAACTGAAGGAGCCTTGTGGATCAGCATGTACCATTGACTAATCCTAACTGGGACTCTAGTACCGCAGGAGGTAATCAGATGTTGAGTCGTTATCGGGATTGGATTAAATGAGGACTAGAAAATTATATTCCCCAAAGCAGTAAATTGGTCAGCACTTTGTGCAGTAAAACAAGGGCAAAGTGAAACCCCAACTGATTGTTTTAGACAATCTCCAGAGTGCAATAAGGAAATACACAACTTTGGACCTGTCTTCCGATACTGGAACACAGCAGTTGGTTGCATTATTTCTAGGGCAATCAGATCCAGATATTAGAAAGAAACTACAGACGTTGAAAGAGCCAGAAATAAGGGACTTGTCAAAATTGTTAGAAGAGGCTTGGAGGGTATATAGGAATAGAGATGGAAAAAGAAGGGAGGGGAGGGTGAGGAGGGGACGATAGGAAAGGAGAGGGGAGAGGAGGAGAGGGGAGAGGAGGGGAGGAGATAGGAGGGGGAGGGGAGGAGAAGGGACGGGAAGGGAAGGGAGAGGAGGGGGAGAGTCGTAGTGACTGCAGCAGTGGCTGCGCTAGAGCAAAGTACAAATGGGAGACCATTTTCAGGACATGACAGAGGTAGACCTATGAAAGGCAGGGGGGGGAATACAGAATGAACTGAGGATCATGTATACTTATTGTAAGAAGGATGGACATTGTTAATATGAATGCCTTGAATTACAGAAAAGCTCCTCATCCGTAATAGATGGTACAGATTGATAAGGACCTGGGGCATACACCTAACAGACCCACTGGTTAAAAACAAAGCTAGGGGAACATGAGAAGGAAGTTGATTTTTCAATTGATACAGGAGTGTCCTTCTCTGTTCTAAACCAAAAGTTGGTGCCCATAAGTAATGACTTTGTAAATACAAAAGGAGCTACTGGCAAGCAGAAAAAAGGCATTTTTCTCTAAACCCCTTGGGTATAAATTGGGAAAAGAGATTGGAATACACAGATTTTTAAACCTGCCAAATTCTCCCAAATCCCTGTTGGGACAAGATTTATTGGAACAATTAGAGGCAACCACTGAATTTAAACAAGAAATAAAGAACTAAGAGAACAGCTAATTGAAATTTTAAGTGTAGCTGTGATAGACTCAGGAATATCCTAGAAATCTGAGATAGATCTGGAAGAGATTTTTAATCAGATATATCCAGGGGTATGGGGCTTCAGAAGTTCCTGGGAAATCAAATTCAAATAATAATTAAGCTTAAAGAGGAAGTGAGTCTACTAAATAAAAGACAATACTCCTTCAAAGTAGAAGATTGAAAAGGAATAGAGGATTTGATCAATAAATTCAGAAAAAACGGGTTAGTAGTCAAATGCAAATCTGATCATAATACCCCTGTATTACCAGTGAAAAAGCTGGATGGTATTTACTGTCTAGTAAAGGATTGAGGGCAATTAATAAATAATTAAAGACTTACATCCAGTGGTAGCTGATCCTTATACACTGCTCATGAAACTTACAAGATGACCAGACGGTACTGGATCTAAAAGATGAGTTCTCCTGCCTCCCACTGGCTCAAGTTAGTCAGAAACTGTTTGCTTTTAAATGGGAAAATGCTACAACTGGGAGAAAAACTTAATTGAGCTGGACAATATTGCCTCAAGGGTTTAAAACCAGCCCAACAATTTTTGGAAATCAACCAGCTAGGGAACTGGAAAATGTGGAAGCCTCCTGAAGGAAATGGAGTTCTGTTGCAGTATGTGATGACTTGTGAATTGGAACTGGAACTGTCACTAAGTGTATTCAATGAACAATAAGTTTATTGCATTTTCTTGGACTAAACTGATATCGAGTCTCTCAACAGAAAGCACAACTAGTACAGAAGCAGGTGATCCACCTGGGATATGAAGTCTCCAAAGGACAACGAGCACTGGGGACTAAATGCAAGAAAGCCATCTGCCAAACCTCTCTTCGCCAAACGGTGAAAGAACTCAGAACTTTTGTTGGAATGTTGATTGGTGCAGATTATGGATTTTCCATTATGGCATCATAGTTGAACCATTGTATGAACTTTTAAAATCCAGCTTCCCCTCTTGAAGGAAAAGCTACAGAACCACTGGAACATGACTGTATTGAGATAGCAGAAACTGTATACTTAAGCAGACCTGACTTAAAGGAGGAGCTTCTGGAAGAAGCACAAGATTCCTAGTATAACTGATGATGCAGTTTTGTCTGCCAAGGAATTCGTAAATCAGGATATGCAATTACCACCACTACAGAGGTAACTGAATCAAATCCTCTACTAATAGGAACATCTGCTCAAAAGGCAGAACTCATTGCCTTAATAAGGGCATTGGAATTGGCAAAAGGGGAGAATATTAACATATGGACAGATTCTAAGTATGCTTTTGGAATTGTTTATGTCCATGGGGCAATTTGGGAAGAACGAAGTTTATTAACGTCACAAGGAAAACAAATTAAATATGCAGAAGAGATCCTCTATTTATTAATTACCTGCACAAGTGGCTATTGTACAATATCAAGGACATCTTAAGGGTGATACTGATCCCGAAAAGAGGTAACAGATTGGCTGATCATACAGCCAGGCAGGCAACAGAACAAACAGAAGAGCCCCTGGTGATGGCATTAGCTCCTGAAGAAAAAATTGTAAGTCAAACAGAAGTCCAATATTTAGATTCAGATCAGAAATGGATTCAGGAAAAAATGGGGGCAAATTCCATCTCAGGGATGGGCTTGTCTAAAGGACGGGCAAGTTATAATACTGGGTAATCAAATATGGAAATTTGTCAAAGACGAACATAATAAGACTCATTGGGGAACAGACTCTTTATATGAATATCTGAAGACTATAGTGGCAGGGAAAAATTTATATAGTATTATCAGAGAAGCCACTCAGCAATGTGAGATCTGTTTAAGAAACAATCCTAATACAGGAAATAAATAGAAGAGGGGACTATAGGGAGAGGAAACATTCTGGGAGAACACTGCCAAATTGATTTTTCTGAATTACTAAGAAAAGGGGTTACCAACATTTACTAGTAGTAATAGACACCTTTTCTGGATGGCCAGAAGCTTTTCCATGGAGACCTAATAAGGCAAGAGAAGTGACTAAAGTGATATTAAACAAAATAACACTCAAATTTGGAGTAACCAATAGTTATTTCACCTGATAGGGGGACACATTTTGTGCACAAGTAGGTTAGCAAAATATTATGAATTAACTGGCAACTTATACTCCATATAGACCACAAGCTAGTGGACAAGTAGAAAAGATGAATCATATGATTAAACAACAAATTGCTAAAATTTGTCAGGAAACTCATTTATACTGGTATCAGGCACCTCCTATCTCTCTATAGAGAATATATGTAAAACAGAGCTAAGGAAAAGTTAAGTCCTTCTGAAATCCTGCTTGGAAGGCCATAGGAGCAGTTGGAATAAATAATGACAATCTAGAGCAATTAGAAAATCCCTGTCTCCAAGAATATACGATCTCTTTGGGTAAACAATTAGAGAAAGCCCATAAACAAGTGTCAGACACTAAAGTTAAAAGCTTAGACCGTAAAGTTTACTCTTTAAACCTGGATGACTGGGTATACTAAGAATTTTTCAGGTGATCCTCTTCAGGAGAAGTGGGATGGATCATACCAAGTGCTGCTCACAACGTTCACAGCTGTCAAGATCCAAGAACAACCTTCCAGGATCCATTATTCCAGAACAAAGAAGGCTCTCGCAGACTGGAAAGTGCAAGCTACAGGACCTTTACAATTGAAATTCCAGAGAGATACAGGACAACGAATTCATGGTTGCTATTGTTAATGTATATAGACTATAGCACTGATTATAATGAAAATCAATTTTGCAACTAGTTCAGGGTTTGGAAAAATACAGAATGTATACTCCATTACCACCTGTCTACCAGTGCCAGTCAAGGCAGGAAATCCAATTCCATGGGGAATTTTACCCACCAATGTGACTAAAATTGGGGAAAATGTGTGGCAAGGACATAATGAAAGCAGGTTACTATGGGTAGATACAGAACGAAATTACTCTCTGAATTATAAAAAAGTCAACGGCTCAGTTACCAAGAGTAATGTAAACTAAATCGCCTACTTCTTGGGGCCAAAGAAGTAACATACCAGCCCTCTGGAGATCAAACAAACATTCCATGGGCTGTCAGATACCAAAGATTTGGAAAGATGTCCAGAAAGGATCCTGGGAAGTTATGTCCTCAACTGGGTGGTGTATAGAATTTACAGGAATTTAAGGTAGTCCTGAAGATCCATTATGAGTGGAGATGAGTTATGGTAATACTGAGGAAATGAGAAAGAAGAACACAGTTAATAAGCCACAATTGAACTGCACTAGAATATACAACTTCAGCTCTACAGAACCAGAGATACAACTATTAATGCCTGTTGCTCAAGAATCGAGATTACGATATATTTGTAGGAATTAGACTATGCAGTTAAGTGACATTTGGTCACATTTAACTCATAACAATACATGACTCCTAATTAACTGCCTCCAGGATACTAGAAAGACAAAAGGTCATGTTCTTTGGGTAGACCAGTCCATTTACAAATAACAGATTAAACAAAACAATTGACCTTGGGATTATTAACATTAAATCCATTACGGAGAAAATCCCTTTGCAATCATCTCTGGCAACCAGTAAAGAGAGTAAATCAGGAAAACTGGCAATCCCCTAGCACAGGTACAAGAGTATTATGAACTATAAAGGCTATTTAGTGATAGGACAAGGGGTAACGGGTTGAAACTTAAACAGCAGAGGTTTAGATTGGATATAAGGAAGAAATTCTTTACTGTTAGGATGGTGAGGTGCTGGAATGGGTTGCCCAGGGAGGTTGTGAATGCTCCATCCCTGGCAGTGTTAAAGGCCAGGTTGGATGAAGCCTTGGGTGATATGGTTTAGTGTGAGGTGTCCCTGCCCATGGCAGGGGGATTGGAACTAGATGATCTTAAGGTCCTTTCCAACCCTAACTACTCTATGATTCTATTTTTGCTCCAGGATACTCAACATTAGAAAATAAACTTGTTTTACATAACCTCACTCAACAGGCAGAAAGCTTAGCAAACGCCACCAAAAAGGCTTTGCAGGACTTAAACAGGCAATTACAGACAACTTCCAAGATGATATTGCAGACTAAACTCACATTAGCCCTACTCCTTTTAAAAGAACATGTGAATGCATGGCTTTCTAGGATTAAAAATAAAACATATTGTATACACATTCCAAATGCCGCTCAAGATTTAAATAAGCAAATTGATCAAATTAAGAGAATAGCCCGAGCCAGTAGAGCTTTAAGAGAAAATACGGAAATTACTTGGTTCAAACAAAATTCTACAAGGATTTGGGTTTTCTCTCACAGGTTGGCTTGCTAACTTGATACAAACTCTGACTGTAATTATAGGAATAATTATATTAGTAAGAACAACCTTAGGTTACTGATATGCGAGTAGACTCCACAACTCATTAAAGTTGTAGATATGCTTTTATTCAGCGCTGAGGCGCATGGGGGATCACTCCTCCAAAACCACACAAGCCGCAACCTCATCTCTCCCCTCATTTATTCTCTAAAATTATACATATTCATTAGGTTACACAACACGCCTACACATATTCATGTCCTATCCCCACTTCGTATTATAATGAGCTAAAAGGCCCTTTGTGCCTGCGCAGTAACTCCTGGTGGTCATGGGCAAGGGTCTCAAGATGAAGTAAATGTGTCTTCCTCGGCTTAAACTTTTTACCTCTAATAGTCATGCATGCTCCCTGGTGACTTGGTCATTGTACAAACCACAAAGCTAGTTTCAGCTGGTTTCAGGGCCCAGAAAACAGGAGACAGGTTACTGTTCCTTCCTCTTATCAGTAGCCTTGTCCTCCCATTCTGTTCTTGCACAGCATAATGCACATGATAAAAGTTTGTTAAGCAAGCAGCTTAAACCAAGCCCCCCACCCCCCCCCGTACATTGGTTAACTCTTTGCATCATTAAGAAAATTATAACTAGAAATTTAGCAGGACTCTCTGTAGCAGTAAAACAAACATTAACAACTGCATAACCCCTCATACGGTACAAAATGAAAGAAACAGTTATCCTTTCTATGCAAATGCAAAAGAATTTGCTAAAGTTACAGAAAAAGGAGGGAACTGAGAACAGAAATTCACTAAGAGAAAGCAGCTTTAAGAAAAAGTTAGCATAAAATTTAAGGTCAGTTAGTCAATTAACCAACTTTGTTACTGCTCGTCTAGGCCTATGACAATAGGGACTGCTGTTGTGCTAAGGATGTATACCAGTTCAGTGGTTTGGGAAACTGCCATTAAGTACTGTGCATACTCCAAGAGAAAAGGTAATAAGTTCAACCTAGGAAACTCTGAGCTTTCATCCCCAGGACCACCATTGACCACCAACAGATGACAGTATACATGCTAAAGGAGAAATGGCAGAGTTCCAAGGACCCCTGCTCTTCTCACAAATCTCATGTTTGTGACGAGCTGGGCAGTGAGCAACGCCCCACGCGCCCAGTGCTGAATAACAAATACCTAATCAATAATTACGTAGCTACACTGACTACTGAGTTTCTTTATGGTGTTTTTCTCAGCATCATGATGACCTTAAAAGGTCTTTTCCAACCCAGTTGATTCTAGGACTCTATCTTCTGGCTTGCATAATCATTCCAACTTCCCTGTTAACTCTTCTCCCCAGCCACGCCATCTCATTTGCTCCACTCTTCCCACAACACATTCTGTCGCTTGTGGTTTCACTAGCACAGCGCTAAAGAACAGTTCGATTGCTTTCTGTAACCACCCAGCTTCCTGCCTGAAGCACAGAACGGCTGTAGCTCTTTAACCCCCCCAACAACCTCCCCCTTCTGGGCAGCAGCACCCTGGTAACGGCACTGCAGCCCCAGGCGTAACAACTGCACACACAACCCCGATCTGGGGCGGGTCTTCCGCCGCTGCCGCAGAGGCGGGGAGGGGCGGGGCGGGCAGAGGCCGCTTAGCGCCGCTGCGGCAGACTAGCTTTCGGAGCCTGGCAGCCGTGGATAGTGAGTTCACGGTACCGGGGCTCCTACTGGTGTTGGCAACTGTACCACCGGCCAGGGGCCGTGCGCGGTTCTGACCCTGCCCGAGGCTCCCGGGCACATGCGGGGTTCCGGAGGAGGGCTGGGCTGTGCGGCCTGCGCTGCGCGGCCGGGAGCTGTTACGAGGCCGTCGCCGGTCTTTTGTCGCGTTGTGAGCGACCCCGAGCCCCGGCTACTGCCTGCGGTTCGGGCTTAGGGGCCCCCGCAATTCTTCCAGTGGTCTGTGTGTGGCTGGGGGAGCCCCGCGGCCTGCAGGAGCCGGCCCCACCGCCGTTGTTTTTCTCTGTTCCCAAAGTACCCGAGACTTGTTTCTTGGAGTGAGTGCTGCCTTGGTTGGTTGCGCAGTGAGGAGCCCAGAACGTGTTTTTCACATTCAGAGAAACTTAATTTATATAGCAAAATCCTTAAGCCTCTCCAAAACTAGTCTTGATTATTAGGATAGCACTTCGTTGTGTTTGGAGATGTGTGGGACTGTGGTTTGCTTGGGAATAATAATGTCATGCTAATTACAAGTTTGCCTGTTGTGCCCGTAATTTGGTGACACTGTTGGTTATCTGTGTATCTTTAAACTTAATTTTGTCACCTAAACCCCTTTCCTCATAGTGGATATGTTTTCAGGCATTTTTGTTTGTTTTTTTTTTTTTTAACTTAGTTGATGCAATGACAGACTTTGAAAAGAACCTTCATCGGCACACGATTTCCCAGTTGCACAATTCTGCTGCTGTTGGAGATGCAGTCAAACTGAAAACATTGCTCAGCATTTATCCATCACTCATCAATGCCACTGCAGATAATGGCTGGACAGCCCTGATGTATGGTGCCAGAAACGGACACCTTGAGGTCATACAGATTCTTCTTGCAGAAGGGTAAGCTGTTCAGTAGATCCTGTTGAAGAGGTCTAACCTGAAGCCCTTTGCACCCACTTTAACTTGATCTCAGAAAAGTAAATTATCTGACAGGTAGCAGAATTTTCAGGGTTCAAATTCAATATACTGTGTTTCTAACTGGATTCTACTGTCACGACACTTACATGTGTCCTAAGAAACTCATTAAGACCAGCTCTAAAATTATTCTTTTGGCCTTCAAGTGTATATTGTCATTCCTCCCAGAGGCCAGCAGGACAAAGTTTGTATCCTGTGCCAGCCACTGTACAGAGAATAAATTTAGTATATTCAATTGTTCCACTTAAACTTTTTCTTTAAACTTTATTTGCAATCCACTTGTATCTACATTACAGAATATTTGCTGACATGATGATGGCATACTTAAGTAGGACCTTTAGCAAAGTTGGTGATTGATTTGTTGCCGTCGTCTTTTATTTTTTTGGCCAATTCATTTCTGCCTTCTTCCTTGAGCTGTTACATTATTTTCATCAGTCAGTATGAAACCAAACATGTTCACTGCCTCTTAGAAACATTCTCTTATACTTGTCTATCTTCAGGTCAACTCTGTAGTTTTATTTCCAAAAGACACTCAGCAAAGAATGCTTTAGCATTCTCCTTGAGACCCCAGAGAAGATTCTTCCGAAGCCTAAATAAACTCAGGACCTAAATACTTCAAATGAAGAAACATTTCGAAATAAAGGGTGAAAGTCAGATGGTGTGCTTCCACTGAGCTGTACATTAATCAAGCCCAGTCTGTTCCTTTCTGCACCCCAAAAACCAGAATCAAGCAAGTTCTGCTCATTTTCTAGTTATGAGTAATCACAAACACAGTGTTCCACAGCCTCCAGTGATCATCCCATCCTCTTTATTTTCAGTCCTCCCTGAATGCTGTGCCCTCTGCTGGGGCCAGGGATGGAGCATCAGATGAACTGCTGTTTTGTGTTGTAATCAGTGTATTCCAGCATGTAGAGGAGTATCTCAGTGCCAGATTTTGAGGATTGAAATCCTCTGGATCTTGAGCAGTCTTTTGAGATTTTGTAAGATTCACTAATTTGATAAATAGGATAACAGTTTTTTAAGTTATGCTGACACTAAAAGCAGAGTGAATATCTGCATGTAAATGTCCTTTTCAGGGCTATTCTCTTAGGCAATTCAGTATTGCTCCTGTGATGATACTCTGGCCTCACTGGTCTCTGTTAATGCTTAGTCAGAATAATCATTTGGACAAATACTGTTGCTGGATACATAAATGTGAATGTCTGTGCAGGTAGTATTGCATAACATTCCAGAAACTAACACAGGAAAGCTAGTCAGCTTTATATATTCATGTCTGAGGAAAGATGAAGGAAATGTTTGTAGACTGCAAAAAAATATCTTAGTGATGTAAAAATTTCAGGCCAGTGTTGTGGACGCTGAACAGCAGCCTGATCACGGTCTGTATATACATGAACAAATAGAAGGGGTAATAAAAATTCAGAACAAAATTTAATTCCTGACAGATAGGAAATTAAGTAAGAAATTAGACAAGATTGTGCCAAGAGGAGACTTAATAATAAATGTGCAAAAGTAGTTTCTTTAGCACCAAAACCTTGTAAATTAAGCTTTGAGTGCATTTCCAAGATAGACTCAAACACCTTCAAAAACTGAGGTTAATATAAAGTCTCAAAACAGCCCTTCCTGTGGGACAGCTACGTGTGCCTCTGTTTTAAAAACTGACGAGTCTGGTGCCACATCTGCTGTGTAAATTGTAGTTTACAGTGAAATTTCTATTTTACTTGCCCACTGAAAACTGACAAAAAATAAAACTGCAGTAGACATCCCAATCAACCCCAATCAGATTATTTTTTTTTTAATACAGAAGTATGTGTTGTGGGGCAATGTTTCCTCATCTGTGTCACTTTGAAGACATTTTGGTAACAAACAGATCCCTTCAGCGACCAGCGTTGCAGTTGTAAGGGTGCTACTTCTCTCACTAAGGGGAGGCTGTATTTTTTATTCTTATTTAATGGTACATATTTTACTGTAAATGTTTTGAAGCTGTTTGCAGATGTTTTTTTGAAGTAATGACAGTTAAACTGCTTTTTTGTTTGTTTGTTTTATTTTATTACTTGTGATTATTCAGAAGAGACCTGTAGCCTGGCTTTCAAAGTCCAAATGTTGAAATTTAAATGTCCAGAGAAGGGCAGCGAAGCTGGTGAAAGGTGTAGAGAACAAGCTTTACGAGGAGTATCTGAGGGAGCTGGGGTTTTGTTTAGGATGGGAAGAGGAGGCTGACAGGAGACCCCATTACTCTCTATACAGCCACATGAAAGGAAGTTGTAGTGAGGTGGGTGTTGGTCTCTTATCCCAGGTAATAAATGGTAGGAAAGAGAGGAAATGGCTTCATATTGTTCCAGGGGAGAGCAGATTGGATATTAGGAAAAATTTTGTCACCAAAAGGGTTATTCAGCAGTGTAACAGGCTGCCCAGGGAAAAGGTTGTGTGACTATCCCTGGAGGTATTTAAAAGATGTGTAGGTAGCACAGAGTGACAGGATTTAGTGGTGGACTTGGCAGTGTTAGGTCTGCAGTTGGTCTCAATAATCTTAAAGGTCTTTTCCAACCTAGATGATTGTATGATCTTGAGGTTTTTTTTTTCTTTTTATGATACAATATATGGGATGGTAATTAATTCATTACTGTTATAGTACTGTATGAACCATGGTAAATGATGATCTGGAGTGGATCAACACACTGATGTCTTGCCTTAGGAAAAGAAAATGATGTATGATTAGTCTTCATTACCGTAATGCTAAGTATTTAGCCCTGGGATAGACAAACTATCTGGAAGTTCTTGCACCTTAATTAGTATCAGATATATATGATGTAATTAAGAATAATAGAGCATCAGGACTCAACATATTTATCTTGTTAACCACTGTTCTTTTCTGTTTTGCTAGGTGTGACAGGACCATTGTTAATAAATCAAGGCAGACAGCTCTAGACATTGCTAAATTTTGGGGGTACAAGCACGTAGCTAATTTGTTGGCTAATGTGAAGGGTGGGCAGAAGCCTACTTTTCTGTCAAATGAAGCAGAGGAATATGAAAATTATTTTGCCTTGACACTTCTGGACAGAAGGAGTGATAAAAGAACAGATACCAAGTGGCTAAGCAAAAAACAAAGCCATCCAACTACAGTGTACATTCTCTTCTCAAATCTAAGTCCTTTGGTGACTTTGGGTGGGGGAGCTGAGAGCTCTCAGCAGTCAAAAGTAAAGCTTTGCAGGCTATGCCACAAGGATGTGGAGCAGTACATGAACCAAACTGAAGATACAACCTTGATTTTTCTGGGAGTTGAACTTCAGTTCCCCATGAGCCTGCTGGCTGCTTGCAATGGAAGAATTCTGCAAGAGGATGAAGAGGATGGATTAGTTGCTTGGTTTGCTCTTAGCATAGATTCTGCTTCAGCTGAAGAATTTAAACAGAAGCATGAGGACACTTATTTTCTTCACCCACCAATGCCAGCACTGCTGCAGCTACCTGAAAGAGAAGCTGGTAAGATGCATAAAATGCAGCAGTTATCAAACATGTATTCAGAAAAATACACTTTGGGATGCACTGAGATACAATGCAAGGACAAACCACTGCAAAGGAATCTGGTATTTTCAGTGGCTTTAGAAATACTGCCATTTTTAAAGCCTGGCAGTGGTTCTGTGAGTAATTTTGTATATAAGAACTTGTGCAGTTGCAATAGGATAATGCATAGGTGTTAGCAATGCCTTTGCATGGCAGTGGCAAGTATTGGATCATAAAATCTATTACTATTATAGTTTTATAAGTGCTACTATTTAAATGTTGATACATGTGCATAAATGTTCTAAGAAAAAACTACTGAGTTTTCATTACAAAAACCAAAACTGAGCCATTAAGAAGAGTGTGTTGGACACTTGTCTGAGAAGGAAACAGCATGAGCAAGTGTTGGAAAGTCAGAATCCCAAAGTGAGCGACTGCCATTATGGAGATGATGTTAACAGCTGCTGTTGTAACAAGTTTGCTTTTACAAGAGGATAAAGAACAAGCTTGCACCTGGAGTTTAAATGCAGCAGCGTAGTATTATGTCAGCCCTGAAATGGTCATGTGGAAAAGGTGTGATATGTAATTCTGGCACTTTGCCCAGGTAAAGTAACTTTTGTGATAAACACAGCTTATTGATCCGGATGAATTTGTTTCTGAATGCATCATTTGGTCTGTAGGTGTTGTAGTACTGTGTTCTATTGCACATGCTGTGCTACAAAGATCTGAGTAACTTACATTGCTCAACAATTCAAGCCATAGTCTTTTTTTTTTTATTTTTATGTTAAACTTTACTACTTGCTTTTTCTGTACATAAAAGCTTACATGAATGGGTCATTGATTTTGTGTCTTTTTAATATATTCTTTTGAAGGAGTAGTAGCCCAGGCTAGGTCTGTTCTAGCATGGCACAGCCGCTACCGATTCTGCCCAACATGTGGGAAGTGCAACCAAGACTGAAGAAGCAGGTTACAAGAAAACTTGTTTAAAAGAAGATTGTCCCAGTCTCCAAGGTGTTCACAACACATCATATCCAAGAGTTGGTGAGAATATTGCAGGATTTACGGAAGTGGCTTGTTTTCCTTTTAGTTACTTCAGCTGCTTGCTTCTGTGTCAGGTCTTAACACGTCTTTCCCCATAGTATGTGTGTCTCAGCTCTATTCAGGATTAAGTTGTTCAGGCTTTTCTTTCTTACAGTAGTCTGTGACAAAGCATTCTTGTGACAATACCAGCCTTTATTGCAATGGAATAATACCAATTATAAATGAAATACCATCAATAATACCAATATAAATGAAATATTATCAAAGGCTCATGTTTTAGTTCCCCCCCTCCCCCCCCCCCCCCCCCCCCCCCCCCCCGCATACTATTTTCTCACTGCTGCAAGCTGTTTGAGTTTGAAATAGTTCTGTATCAAATTTGGCCCTGTATCGAATTTCTGATACGGTGCTCATTTTCCTGTAATGCCACTTTGACAGTATTCGACATCTTCACTGCCTTTCATTATTCTCTGTCAGTCACAAACTGCCAGGCCCGTTTCTACTCAGAATATGAGCTTGTTTAGGCAGTCTTCTGTAGCACCTTTCTTCATCTGTTGCAAAGGGAGTGTACTATGTTATTGATGGGGAAACAAGGAAGCTAAAAAACCCTTATCACATCTTCCTGGATCCTTTGGTGATTTGAACCACCTTTCTTTCCCCTGCCCTTTCCTCTCCTTTGCAGTTGTAGTTCTAGATGTATGTTACATTTCTGGATTTCATGTTTTCTTACATGCTGTAGATACATCTTTGTAGTAGTAAAAGCAATTCTGTCATACTCTTCTGTCTTATGGACTGTAGTGAAACTTGCTAAAATATTAGTGCCTGTTTCTTTGCAGTCTCTAGCACAACAAACTTGGAGAGGAGTAGGTTTATGTAGGAAAGACTGATGTACCAGCATTTTCTACTGATAACTCTCTGAAGAAAGTTTACAGATAGCAATACTGCATGATACATACTGTGCTATGTGGCACATATATTTGAGCAGGACAGAAGTTTTTCAAATTACTGTTTATAGTGATTGCTGAATCAAGCCTTTTCATACAGAAAATATTGGTGTTCTGAAAAAAAACAAAACATGGAAAGCAATAGCTGAAGAAAAAGTATGTAAAGGCAAAGGGAGATAGAAAAAACTAAACCCCAGAACACTGAGAAACTTAAGAGCTAGATAACAATAAAAAAGAAGAAAAGATGATAGATGAACAGTGTGCAGAAAGGCATGACAAAAATAATTATACCAACAGAAGAAAGTATTAAACAAGACTGAAAAAGACACTTAAAATGACCAGAAGTGAGAAGGTATGTAAAAGTACAATATCATCTGAGAGATTGACAGCAAATGGTCAACAAATCAGAAGCGGAATGTTTATTCAGTGTTTACATTGTAACTGGAATATCTGGTGATTCTTTGGTATTTTCAGTCAAAAGTACATCGTACCTGCGTGCATACAGAAGGTGAAAGTAAACTGGTTTTGCTGCAGAAATTACTGCTGTCTGGTGAATGCATAGCAAGGTTAATAGGCTGGTATGCATAACAGACTGTGTGCTTTGGTTGCAGGTAATTCATGTCCTGCATTTTAAGCCTTGGCTAGTAAACTGCTTCTACTAAGCATAGGTGTTGCAAAACAGATAACTTGCAGGAGGAAAAAAAAATCAAACTGAAATAAAGTAGTATCTTACTCTGCATCTATACAATTGTGATCTCAATCACTTAAAGGTATCTACTTGTATTTGCATCATTGGTATTGAATAAGCAAAATTTATTACTGCTTTTAATTCCTTCAAATGTTGAAATACATTCCTTTCATGTGCCTAACAGATCCTGTTGTAATAATGCAAGTCATCCATCCAGATGGCAACCACTGCCTTTTAGGCAGGCAGAAGAGGTTTCCCCCAGGAATGTTTACCTGCCTTGCTGGATTTGTAGAACCTGGTGAGTAATTTTATTTTCCCTTACCAAATACTTTTTCTCAGATATCAGTATTGTCCACTGAAAATAATATAGAAATATGTTTGGTGTTATGTCAAATATTTTTACTACCTGTTAGGTAGCCTGTGCTATACTTTCCAGCAGCTTATTTATGAAAAAAAAAAAAAGCAACATAAGTAATTTTAAGATAGCTTTCTCATCACATTTTTGAATAAAAAAGACATTTTAAAAACATATACAAGGTCACTGTTTTTTGGTGATATTTAGCAATGAATTTTAGCTTAGTAAATGTAAGTTATAAAGTTAACACAAAGTTAAGCATATGCTTACAGATTAAGAGCCTGATTGATTACATGGGAGAAAAATAGAAATTTTATCACTTCAAAAGAAAAATAAAGAGATATTTTGCTAGCTGCATTCAGCAATGATAGTTGGAATTACTTGAAATTATTAGAAGCTGCAGAACAACTTGTAAAACATTTTATATTGGGAATACATCTTAATCCCCAGTAAAACTAGTGTATAACTATATTCTGTAACTGTTTGCAGGTGAAATACAATGATAGCATGAATAAGTTTATTCACAGACTCATAGAATAGTTAGGGTTGGAAAGGATCTTAAGATCATCTAGTTCCAGCCCACCTGCCATGGGCAGGGACATCTCACACTAAACCATATCGCCCAATGCTTCATCCAACCTGGCCTTGAACACTGACAGGGATGGAGCATTCATACAACCTCTGCCAGTGCCTCAGCACCCTGACAGTAAAGAATTTCTTCCTTCTATTCAATCTGAACTTCCCCTGTTTAAGTTTTAACCTATTACCTGTTGTCCTGTCACTACAGTCCCTAATGAAGAGTTCATCCCCAGCATCCCTATAGCCCCCCTTCAGATACTGGAAGACTGCTATGAGGTCTACATGCAGCCTTCTCCAGGCTGAGCAACCCCAACTTTCTCAGCCTGTCTTCATATGGGAGGTGCTCCAGTCCCCTGATCATCCTCGTGGCCCTCCTCTGGACTTGTTCTAACAGTACCATGTCCTTTTTATGTTGAGGACACCAGAACTGCAACAATACTCCAAGTGAGTTCTCACGAGAGCAGAGTAGAGGGGCAGGATCACCTCCTTCGACCTCCTGGTCACGCTTCTTTTGATGCAACCCAGGATACGGTTGGCTTTCTGGGCTGTGAGCGCACAGTGAAGCCATCTCATGTTCATTTTCTCATCGACCAACACCCCCAAGTTCTTCTCTGCAGGGCTGCTCTGAATCTCTTCTCTGCCCAACCTGTAGTAGTGCCTGGGCTTGCTCCGACCCACGTGTAGGACCTTGCACTTGGCTTGGTTAAACTTCATGAGACTGGCATTTGCCCACCTCTCAAGCATGTCAGGGTCCCTCTGGATGGCATTCCTTCCCTCCAGTGTATCAACCGAACCACACAGCTCAGTGTCATCAGTAAACTTGCTGAGGGCACACTCAATCCCATTGTCCATGTCACTGAGAAAGATATTAAACAATACCAGTCCCAACACCGATCCCTGAGGGACACCACTCGTTACTGGTCTCCAGTCAGACATTGAGCCATTGACCACAACCCTTTGAGTGCAGCCATCCATCCAGTTCTTTGTCCACCGAGTGGTCCACCTATCAAATTGATGTCTCTCCAATTTAGAGACAAGGATGTCATGTGAGACTGTCAAACGCTTTGCACAAGTCCAGGTAGATGACATCAACTGCTCTGCCCCTGTCCATCAGTTCCATAGCCCCATCATAGAAGGCCACCAAATTGGTCAGACAGAATTTCCCCTTAGTGAAGCCATGCTGGCTGTCACCAAGCACCTTGTTGTTTTTCATGTGCCTTAGCATGTCTTCCAGGAGAATCTGCTCCAAGATTTTGCCAGCCACAGAGCTGAGACTGGTCTGTAATTCCCTGGGTCATCCATTTTCCCCTTCTTGAAAATGGGGGTTATATTTCCCTTTTTCCAGTCGTCAGGAACTTCACCTGTCTGCCATGATTTTTCAAATATGATGGCCAGTGGCTTAGCAGCTTCATTCACCAGCTCCTTCAGGACCCGCGGATAGGTCTCATCAGGTCCCATGTACTTGTGTATGTTCAGGTTGTTAAGATGGTCTTGAACCATATCCTCTCCTACCGTGGGCCGAGCGTCTTCATTCTCACAGTCCCTGCATCTGCCTTCCAAGACTATTCAAGTATCATTTGAGAAGTCAAGATTTTATTTCTTCACTTCTTGCTTTCTTCTGTTGGCCTTATTTCTGATACTGAATTCAAGCACATAAACTGAAATTTAAGATCTCAGCAGCAGCTTCTAATCAGCTGAACACAGCTGAACTAAAACCTTGTTCTCTGATGCATGGACTGTCTGCTTTAATGAATCTGTAATCTGTGGTTACAGTACAGTACAGGTATGCATATGCCTATTACTGTGAATACATACACATAGCAGTTTGCTATGAATATGGAAGTAAGACAATGAAGAATGAGTCAAGCAAAGTGAATAAAAAGCAAAAATGTGTGCAAGTCTTCTTGAGCCTCTATTTTTGTACTAATGTAATTTAAAATACTGATTTTCAAGTTGTATAATATTCTGTTGCAATCATACTGAAAATCTAAAAATTAACACAGTGCTATTCATAAATGAACAGATCAGCATTTCAAAAGTAGTTAAAGGAACAATGTATTTCCTACCCAATTTTTTACATTTTAGGTGTGGTAATAATAGTTTATGCATATGGTAAATTGTCAATTCAGGAAATAAATATTATGCTGGAGGAATTATCATACTTTATTTTCAAAGTTCCATTTTGCTTTGGTGGCTTGTTTTACTTTACCAGACTTCTGTATCTTGTGCTTAAGGTCTGTGCTCTGATCTGGGAACTAGATCTCTATAGATAATTGTCTTGGGCAGTTTCAGATCTTTTGAGTCAGTTCAAAGCACAGAATGTAATCTTTGCTTGGAGTGTTTTCATCAGCTGCTTGTTCTTTGCCCTTTTTGATTAGGTGAAACAATAGAAGATGCTGTCCGAAGAGAAGTAGAAGAGGAGGCTGGAGTCAAAATTGGCCATGTTCAGTATGTCTCTTGTCAGCCGTGGCCAATGCCCTCGTCCTTAATGATTGGCTGCTTAGCTGTTGCAGTGTCTACAGAAATTAAAGTTGACAAGAATGAAATAGAGGATGCCCGCTGGTTCACTAGAGAACAGGTAAAGTTCAATTTAATTTCCTTCTTATATCGATTACTCTGTGACTATATAGGTTCTGGCATACAATAGATACTTGTTTTTTTTCCAGCAAGTTGAATAAGCATGTATACTCTCCATTTTACCAGTCTACAATTGCATTATATTGTAATGGTAAATTACACACAACAGAGGCAGATATTCACTGGTATTTCTAAGTCACTTTTCATTTAGGAAGAAGTAGTATTTAATAGCATTCATCTTGAGTTTCTCCAAAGAGGCATGCCATGAGATCTGCTGTGAGGAGGAAGGTTTAGGTAAAAACTCTGGGAATTCATTAGTTTTAACATCTTTTTCCATTCATTACGTTAGTACACTGGCATTGAACTCTGAGGTATTCTTAGTTTGAATACTCTTTGTATAAAAACAGAGTTTACTCTGCATTAATAGGAAATTCTACATTTAGCTATTTTCAGTACTTAAAATATAGTCAAAGAGAGGAAAGAAAGTCTTTCACATAAACTTAAATTCATGAGTGGAAAAAGGAAAGATTGCTTAGACAAATAGTCTTCATAGTTTTTCCACAGGCTACTTAAGAGCTAAACTTTTAACATTCTACTTCTGTCTAGCAGTTGCAAGTGTTTTAGCTCTGCAAGTCAGCCTAAAGGCAAAGTTACTTAATTATAATCTCAGTGTATTCCTGACACCCTTGAGAGCATTATTTTAAATTAATATCAGTTCTGCATGCAGACAGTCACATACAGGTTGGTCTAGAGTTGGAAATAAATGTACTTCAGAAATGTACTAAACTGAAACAGCTGAAATTGTACTTGCATGTTGCTTGTGAGTACTTCAGAAAATGAACAAAACACATTTCTTTCTGGACAACGTGTGGGGGAACAAAAAAATATTAAAAAGAGTAATTTCTGGAAGAGTGTAGAGCACCATCTCGTGGTCCTTACCATAAAAAAGCTTCACACAAACCTTAAATATTTTACTAACAGTCTCTGGAATTGTATTAGAAAGAAGGTATCCTTTGGGGCCCTTTTGAGCTCAAAAATGTCAGCATTCACACATAATCCTCTGTGTGTTTTTTCTCTGCATCTGTCTTGGAGAGTGTGGTAGTTGCTTTCTACTAGCTATAGTAATGATAGACAGATTGATTATTAGAGTATTCCTGCATTCATAAAATGTTATTATTAGAGTATTCCTGCATTCATAAAATGTTAGATTCCATGTACTCTGTAATACTGTCTTCTAAAGAAAAAATCTGTCTTTATTGCAGGTTGTGGAAGTACTTGTCAAAGGAAACCAGCGGTCATTCTTTGTACCACCAAGTCAAGCTATTGCGCACCAGTTGATAAAACATTGGATTGGAATGAATGCTAATCTTTAATTCTAATAGGTGATTTATTGCTGGTATGTTCTGAATGTTCGATTTGGCCTTTTCTGTCCTCCACTGGAATGAGTCGCAGCATTACAAAAGGCCTGACCTTGCCTTCTGTTTGAACACTATTTATGTCCTCTTATTTGTTTCATTCTCATTTTTTCCTATCCTTTAAATTCTGCCTGGCACGAAAATCAACATTCAGTGCTGAAAGTCATATCAACTATGATTATTTTTAAGTTAATGGCATACTTAAATGGTGAATATGTAGTACTTTATATCTTTTATGTCAGTAACCCTTTAAGAGTATTTATTTACTCCCCCTGTTTGATTTAGCCTCTGCTTACCCAATTGTACATCAGCCTGAATTTAAAAGTGTAACACAGTATTCTGTTTATGAAAAAATAGTGGAGAGCCATCTTCAAAAGCCTAAATATTAGGTATTTTTATAAGAGAATAATGTGCTTACTAACCCTAAGCAATGAATTATTTAATTCTCTAATAATTGGAAATGTAAGAGTAGTAGAGGAGAAAAGTAGATTAGTTAAACAATTCATAATATTTCAAAATACGTATAGAGTTCTTTCATGGAAATGAAGATACTAAGATTGTTACTGTTAGGAATTTTACAGTTGAAAGAAATATATTAACCCCGTCTCTAAGACTGGGAAAGCGACATAGAAATTAAAATATTTACTTATTTATATTTAATACTACAGTTCAAATCTGTGCCTTAATTTATTGTGTTATCGAATGTTAATATTCTTTCAAAATGGAAGGTTAGAAAAGTATTATTAATTTTGTTATGTAATGGTTCACTACTCTGTGATTATGCATTCATTGCAGTGATAAAATGCAAATGAATGAAAGGAAATACAATGATAGTCGTAAATATTATGGTAATTGGTTTATTCAGAGTAATTTGAATGTTTTTAATCAGTGAATGATAATCAGATTTGTTTCAGAATGCTCTGCAAACTGGAATCAATAAAAAATTTACAAATTCTAATGGTTCTTTTTTTTCCATACAGTGTCATACTATACTCAGCAGCTTTGCTTTTTTTTTTTTTAAGGCAGTGCATATCAGACTGTAAAGCAAGAAGCATTTCTGGCAGATTTGGAACAGTTGACAAATTACACTGTTTGATCCTCTCGTTTTGTCTGTACCTACAGGTGAAGAAAATCAGATTGTCTGTTGAGCCATCTGGAAATGAGGGAAGCAATACACTGCTTCCCTTAAAAGTTGCTTTTAAGGGGAAGCATGACAAGCTTCCAGTGGGATTGCATGTTATCAGTAGAATTAATCTTTTAAAAATCTGTGGGACTGAAAGAAGCCTTGTTGCAGTTTTTTTATACAAGTAAAGGGTAACACATGTAAACAGTGTTGGAAGCTAAGAAATGGAATTTTTAGCTAGTACTGTATAATTATGTACATTAAGAAAGATAAGGAAGGGATGAGGATAAGATGGAAGAGGGAAGATAAAGAGCAAGCATAGGTAGCATAAAGTATATATGACATTGAGATACTGAAAAATACATGTAGAAAGCCTATCCTAATATTAATTTTTCATGTAGGAAATTATAGTGGGTTCCTATAACTGTGAAACTCAGTATCCATAACCAATACTGATACTAAGAATCGGACTGTTTTTAAACTGAGAATCTGTATAAACAATGTATTTCTGCAATTACAGTGCTAATAAATAATTCAAAAAAATTCAGTTTACTTCATGGAAAAAAGTAGAAAAAGGATAGTTTGAAAAAGAAAACACTTCCATAATCTCTGAGTTTGAAAGTAGTATTTTACTGATCTTTCAGCTCTAATATCTGGTGTTGCAACAATTTTAATGTATATACATTTTTAAAACCTACACAAACAGTCCTTTTCAAGCATTCTTTACTTTTTTCCCCTCCCAATAGATGAACCATTCACAGAGTACCTGACAAATACCCTTTGTTTAAAAAAAGTAATTTTATAATTTTAATCTCTTATTTAAAGTGAAACTTTTCCTGGCTTTTTATTGCTTAATTTGGCCTGTTTGTGGGTTATGGGATTGACTTATAGATTGAAAATATCTATGCATAGAAGTTTTCTGGGGGATAATTATTGTTTGCAGATTACATGTGAAAACCTACTTGAAGAGTTAAATGCTGTAGTTATTTAGCAACTAGAGCAATTTATAAAAGAACTAAATTAAATCTATCAACAGTTAAACAGAGTGTAGCAATTTTAACCAGAATATGGTTACAGCAACAGCTCCATAAGATTTTCAGTTATTTACTTTCTCCAAAAGGCTGCAGATTTGCAGTATTCCTTAAACCCTAAAAAATACAGAGGGTTTGTTCACACTGTCTAATAATGGTCTCACTGTCTTCTCCCTTGCTTCTGTACTGGTGCCAGAACAAAAAGAATACTCATTACCTATAGATGGACAAGGCAGAAAATTCTGGGGATGCCTTTTCTCCTAATTTGCCTGTACACTACAGAGAATTAACTTCAGTATATAATTTGTAAATATGTATTTTACCTGATTTTGAAATTATAATAATTTACAAATAGTAAAAATAGTAAAAAAAAAAAAAAGATGAGGTGTTCAAACACAAACCAAAATAGATAGCACTAACCAAGCTGAAAGCTCATGTGATAATATGAGCTTATGTATTATGTAAGTACATGCAGAATCACAGAATCATAGAATAGTTAGGGTTGGAAAGGACCTTAAGATCATCTAGTTCCAACCCACTGCCGTGGGCAGGGATGCCTCACACTAAGCAGTCATCTAAGGCTCTGTCAAAACTAGCCTTGAACACTGCCAGAGATAAAGCATTCGCAACTTCTTTGGGCAACCAATTTCAGTGCCTCACCACCCTCACAGTAAAGAACATCTTCCTTATATCCAATCTAAACTTCCCTTGTTTAAGTTTTAACCTGTTACCCATTGTCTTATCACTACAGTCCCTAATGAAGAGTCCCTCCCCTGCATCCATAAAGCCCCTCTTCAGATACTGGAAGGCTGCTCTGATGTCTCCACACAGCTTCTCCAGGCTGAACATCCCCAAGTTTCTCAGCCTGTCCTTATATGCGAGGTGCTCCAGTCCCCTGATCACCCCTGTGGCCTACTCTTCTGAGCACCTCCACGTCCTTCTTACGAGTTTTTTAACATACCATGTAAACACAATAGCAGTTGTGATAATTTTATAAACTTTGCATTGTGTCTGTAAGCATACTACGTTCATCTTATTTTTCATGTTGGATATGTGTAAATTTTTGAAAAATAGCATCATTCCAATGTTGATACTATAATTAAAATTGCATTTTGTGGTTTGTGTAGGAATATTGCCAAGTTGGTAAATGATTACCATGAATTCTTTAGCATGTGAAGGAAAAAAAGGGTGGATGTCAGTGGGCTAATTAAAGGTAGACCAGTCATGATGCTTCATGGAATTAAATATACTAATCCGATTCTGAGCTTAGGAGACAGAAATAGAAAAAGAAGTGGAGCAAGGCTGTGAACAACATTGCTCCCTCTTTTATCTTTACTTTTAGTTAGGTAATCTGGTTAAGACTTTTCAGACAAAGCTGATATTTTATAAAGCCCCAGTAAGTTGTGTTGTCTTCTCTGCTTTAGGTGTTAGAATTTAAATAACTATAGTCCTTTATTGCTTCAGTGATTGGAATGATATGTATTTACAGCATATCATTGCTGACTGGGGTTGACAGTACAGAAGTGGGTGAGTCCAAAGGAAAAAAATATTTGAACTTGTTATCCTATTAAGCCTTAGCAAGACAGTGAGCCCATCTTTTGTGAGCTTAGAAAAGCGAACTATTCACAGAGAGGCCGTAAGAGCAAGCACGTATCTGAGGAAAATCAATACTTGTTTGTAGTAACAGTAAGTACAAACTTTTTTTTTTATTTAATGATATGCTGCCAGGTAGCATTCTATACTTACTGATTAATGGAACTCTGCTTTTACAAAAGACAGGATTTCTGCAGGTTTCTTACAGAGATACAGTCTAAAGAATTTCAGTTACAGTTCAGTATGTAGTTTAGTTTTCTGAATAGAGAAGAATGATAGTTTCCTAAGTAGAAGGGATTTCTAAGATGGATTTTTGATTCCTAAGACTGTGTCTATCTTCTTGTTTTAGCATATAAGAATTTAAAGTGCAGTAGAATAAAATTTTACAAGTGAAAGCCTACCTGAATGAATTTTAGTTTATTTGTATTGTCCTTCTGCATCTGATAGAGACACTTATAAACTCAGTCTGCAGCACTTAAATAAGCATTGATAGCAGGTTTTTTCCCTACCTTTTCATCATCCTTCACAATAAACTGCCTTTGATAAAGTTCTTTGTTAACAGTTCCTCTTTACGGAGAGAAACATTCTAACAACGGAGCTCTCCCAGGTCAGTGAAGACATAGGCATCTTTCAACATACCTCCTAAAACTAAAAAAGAGCCCATGATATAATAAACATACAATTTTTTGTCATTCCAAACCCAAATTACTCCAAATTTCTGCAGTATAAATTGCATATTTTCTAGAGAAAGTGACCCTGCATGGAAACCGCATATTCAGAAAATATGGTATGAAAGGTTCTGCATTTAGATGCCAGAAATCAAATCAGAGAAGCTAAGATAGTCCTTTTTTTGGCCCTTACCACATTCTATGAGAAATTAAGATTTTTGTTACTTAATTGTGATTTGTAGTCATAGACATTAAAATAAAAACGACCTAATTTTTAGAGAAAATTGTTAAAGAGTACAATTATTGAGCAAGTTTCTTTTAGCTGAATTTCAAGTATAATCAAATGTTTTTGCATTTACATTATTATGATAGATGAATAATTCTGAAGCTCAAAAAAAAATTCAGTTCGAAAAAGAATTGTACTTTATTGACAGTAACATAACATCTTTGACTACAGAACTGTACTTCATTTTTGGAAATGTTACACAGAGCTTTCTACTAATTTCATGACCAATTGCCACATCACATCTGAAGGACATTTTTGGTATTGACAAATCCTGAATTTCGTGCCAAAACAGAAACAAAAGTGACTAAAATGCAAGATAGCACACTAAATGCCAGAATGACAAACTCATGGAGAAGAAAAGGGCTAATCCAGCTATCATTCAAATTAGCAGTTTTCCTTTGGTCTCAAAAGAGGAGTGGCAGAGCTCTAGCAGTGCAGACAGGAGTGACAATTCATGGGATTCTTTTTTTTAAATATATTTTCAGTAATTCTGCTGAAGACAAAATTATATTATCCCATATTAACAGAACTATAACACCCAGTAATGTATGTTCTCTATACCAGTTTCTAAAATTATGGTTTTACATAAATAACAATAAATTCATGAACATTCAATGCATTAAACTGATAGCACTGGAAAAATCTGAGCAGTGTGTTGAACTATTCATTATACATTACTTGTGTTAAAATCATCACATGATCTGCATGAACCATTTACAGCACAGAGGTTACCTAATGGTTTTCCATTTCATTGCAGTGAAAAACAGTGTATATCTTTCAGTGCGGGTAGAAATGAAGAATGTTAATGCAAAAATGAAATAGCTCCAAAACATGAAATAGATGCTTATCAATACATTCTTTGTATTGTGTGCCAAAGCCTCGATTAAACAGACATCAAGGTTAGCTTAGTAAGCAGGCAGAAGTTTTGTAATAAAATTAGGTTTAAATATGGTTTTGCAGAATTTTAAGAACTGAAAGCTGAACCTGACTTGACTTCTCCCTAAAAAGGCAGAAATGCTTGTTCATATACAGCCCATGACAGCTAAACTATTTTTATTGTGAATTTCTTGTCACTTGCATTTTCAGTTGTCAGTTCAAGTAATTTTTAAAGCTTTTGTTACTTTATTAGCCTTTCTTACAGATGAAGAGCATCTTTCCTGCAGGAAGGTGTCTTTAACATAATGGTGAGAATAGTATACCCAGTATTTGTTAAAAAAGATTGGTGAAAGCGTATATAACACTTTGGTGTAGCTGGTTGCTTATAGAAGAGTCCATAATAGTGCAGAAGATCATTACATGGGGTTTGGAATTCCTGAATATGCTCATCTGTGTCATAAGTGATGTTCTTGGTTGCTTAGACAATAACCTTCCTTGAGAATCAGAAATACTATTCAATGGTGTTTGCTATCTTTTCATTATCTGAAAAAGCAAGATCCTGATTCAGTGTACTCATTAGAAGTTCCCCAGCACATTTCATGGAAAAAAAGAAGTTGATCATGGAGTCCTACTACAATACCTGTTGTAGATTCATTTCACTTATCCATACCTTTCTAAGTGTTTCATTTGTATATGTGCTTCTTACAGCTAGTTGGATACTGCCAGATAATTACTGAATTCCGTTCTAATGGAAGCTGATTCATTGCAGCCATATAAATCATGTTTTAATTACTTTTGTAAAATATTTAGAGTACTGTTACAGCCCCTGTGAATGTTTGTTTGTTCTGCATATTTTGCAAAAATATTTTTGAAGGTCAGTCTTTTCTGGAAAATATATAGATGAAACTATAAAAAAATGAAGATATATGAATGAATGAAAATGAAAAGATATCTACCAGCTGAGGCAGCAAGTAAGAAATACTATGAAGACAGGCATTTTTAATAATGCATCACTTTCTTTGCATTTGTTTGGCATAAAATACGTTCTTTGGCAGCAGTACTGCAGAAATGGGTGTTCAGAAATTATTCAAATAAGGTAATAGTGGGAGCTTTATAAAGAGATTAGGAGCATCTTTGTAGAAAAAAAAGGCAAAAAAACAGAAGGTACTTGAGTAAAATATACTTAAATGAGGTAAATGAGAGGTAAATCAATGATGAACACTTTTTGCCTAGTTTGTATAGGACCAACAGGACTCATGCACAAATCATTGTAATGGTGTTTCAATTAACTTGAGAAATAAAGCAAAAATCAATTCTTATGTAGTATTGTAAAATATGGGTGGAATAGAATATCGAGAAAAAAAACAAGAGACACAATGGAAATCAATGAGAACAAAATTTGGTGTAAAGGTATCTAGGGCAATGTGGACAAAAGTAGGATTCTGTACCTACAGCCAGGAAATGAATAAGAAGGGTTTGGCATGTTATGTGACATCATTCTTTTGGCCAAGCCCAAAGAGTAGTGATGAATGATGTCACATCTAGTTGGTGACCAGTCACTAGTATTGTTCCCTAGGGCTTAGTAGTTGGGCAAGTCTTGTTTAATATCTTTGTTGATGATCTGGATGAGGGAATCAAGTGCACCCTCAGTAAATTTGCAGATGACACCAAGTTCGGTGGGAGTGTTGATCTGCTAGAGGGTATGAAGGCTCTTCAGAGGGCTCTGGACAGGCTGGGTCAATAGGACAAGAAGAAAGAGCCTCAAGCTGTGCCAGGCAAGGTTTAGGTTAGATAGTAGAGAAAATTTCTTCACCAAGAGGGTGGTCAGGCATTGGAAGAGGCTGCCCAGGGCAGTGATGGAATCACCATCCCTGAAAGAGTTAAAAACTCATGTAGACAAGGCCCTCAGTGACATGACTTCTACAACATAGGATATTGAAATTTTAAGAAAGACAATTACCATCTAAAAGGGAAATTAATATTATCCTGAAAGAATACTGTCGTGGTTTAAACCAAGTCCCCCAACTCCCGGAGAGTTAGGAAGGAGAATCCAAAGAATGTAGCCCCCACGGATTGAGATAAGAACGGTTTAATTGCTAAGGCATAACACAAAACCCCTACTGCCATTTACTACTACAAATAATAATGATACAGCAAACAGCAAGTGAAGAGAATACAACACCCCACCAGCCACCGACCCATAACTCACTCCACCCTGCCTGGCCGAGCACCATGTGCTCCCTCCTCCATTTTCTCCAGAGCTCCCCCCCCTCCAGCTTTTTCTTTCCCAGTATACCTCCTGGGCATCACGTGCTATGGTATGGAATACCTCTTTGGCTAGCCTGGGTCAGGTGTCCTGTCTCTCCTTCCTCCCGGACTCCCCTCCTCCACCTGGCTGGAAAAAAACCTTGAACAAAAACACCCTCAAAACATGCTCAAACCATGACAAATACTAAATATTTTGCAAATGTGTTGTGTCACCACACCATCCAAATTCAACATTATAAAATATTTTCTCCATGTTTTCCATTCCTTTTTGTTTGTTTGTTTTTTCTCCCAGTGTCTTATCATTACTGTACAGTTTCTCTGAACATGCATGTTTAGAAAACTTAAGAAAACACATAAAATCTCCATTATAGAAATACATAAAAGCAAAGTAAAATAACTCCCCTATTTTCAATTTTACTTCCAATCAGCATTTTTCAAGGCAACTTTTCGTGCCCACCAACGTTATCTTAGAGTCATATGTTAGAAAAATATTTTGCTGCCTTTATTATCACAAAGCTTGTCATCACCTGCATTGTCCTGAAAGAAATACTGTTACAGATGTTATTCATGGTGAAAATAAACATGTTCTAGACAGAGCTGTAACTGTATTTCTGGTGTAGAGTGATCTTTCACTCAAAATTAAGAAGCTATTATTCTGAGCTAACCCAAGCACTGCTGATTGTTGTAAGAATAACCTGTCACATAGAGCACCATGTCATTGCCTGTTGCCTTCCATTCAGTGAATTGCTGAATGCCTATATTCTTATTTAAGCTAATTGGACTAATGTTCATCTAGTGTCCAGCAGCAGACAAAACAGTCTCTAATGCAAGGTCTTACACTGCTGTCCTGATGCATGCAACTAATCCTTACTCAGGTCAATGGGTCTGCTCATGTGACTAGGATTAAAGATGATGAGATTCCTAATCCTGTTAGCACACCTCAACTGTAGGACCAACAAAGCAAGAGCAGGCAAAGACATGCAAGAAAAACACAAAGAAAAGATAACTGAAAAGCAGAGAACTGATGTCTCCTCTTATGTGGTTAACCTTAGGGGAGAAAGCATAAAATAACATATGGAAATGTAGAAGGGACAACAAAGCTATTTGCATGATAAAGGTTCTTTCCAGTATTACTTGAAAATTACTTTAAGATATCAACAATTTAGCACACTGCATGTACAACTAAAATCAGATCTATACAAATATGAAACAATATCTGAGAGATTTAGTCACAACAGTGCAAAAAATCGTTCTAAATTATTATTTTGATCTACTTACAACCAGTTACAGAAATAACTAAAGAAAAATACCCAAAATAAAGAGCTTAATCAATCTGTTCACTTAGGTTTTACATCTTTGACCACATAACAAAATCTGTAATCCTACCACTATGAGCAGCTTTGACCCATGGCTGTCTTTACTGATGGTTTCAGAGCTGCATGCTCAAATTACTAAGTTTTAGAAGGTACTAGATTGTTTCCAACAATCCTGGCATGCAGAGAACCAATGCTTATTTATGTTCCGTTCTTTTAGGTTGGCCCATGTCACTGAGTGCTATTTCAATAATAGTAGAACTGTTGATCATCTTAGATCTAGAATTTATTTTGCAAACTTTTTGATGTTTTGCCATGACAAAACCTGGCAAAATATGCATTACAGCTATGAGGAGAAACTTAAATGAACATGATCTTCCCTTGCACTGATGTGCAATATGTCATGCCTGTTATTTTTTTCTGAAAATGGGCCTTGAACATGTTAAGTACTAAATAGATTCCTACCATGTAAGGTGCATTCAGCATTCAGTAAAATTCAGATTTTCTTTAGAGTAAAAAGTAATCTATAGTGCATACAGTTATACAATGGTCAAACATGAAGAGCCTAGAGTAAAATAGGCAGCTCCCAATTATGTCCTAGCAGTTCAAATACTTCTGATTTCAAACAATGTGAATTATCTATTCCAACATCATTAAGAATACAATAGAAAATATTTGTATTAAACAAATAGAAGCAAATCCTAACACGTTGACTTATTTTAAAAAGTTGACTATTTCATTACATTTCAATACTGTAAATAAATAAAATAAATAAAGACAGCTGTAAGGTTTGGTCTGTTATGCAATGAAACATCAATTCCAGAAAATGCTACCAATTCTAATTGGTTAAATAGCCTCTACATAATAACCCTGCTGCATGAAATACAAATCTCTTCCATTACTATCATGCCACCAATCAGTATTCAGCCCCATTGCATGATAGGAATGATAGAGGAATTCTAGATTTTTGCTGTTCTGCTTGGTTCAATATAAATTTAAGGTCTCAGCTCAGTGAGGAGCCAAGAAAATGACTGCCTAACTAAGCATGGATGCAAGACTCAGCTCCCTGTTGAGGTTTTAGGGATTCTTCATTTGTCTCAAATTATTAAAGTACACAAATAGTAGCATTCCTAATGTTTCTCTTGGGCTGAGCCTTTTTTGATACTGTGTTTCTCCACACCCCTTAAATTCGGAGACTGAAATTCCCCACAGCCCTCTAGAGAAATACAGATAAACTGGTTTTATCGGTTTCATGAAAAACATTTTTACATCAATTACTAGAAGGTTTCCATTGCCATTTAATTTTGAGTGGAGTAGGTTTTCAGTACTAAGCCAGAATTATCAATTAATTTTACATATGACAAGGTCCCCTATATTTGAAAAAATTATCTAAGAAAATTTTCTTCTTCCTGCAAATAAATGCAAAGAAGAGTCCAAAATATGTGATGCAGATTGGTCTTGGTTTGCTCTGCATGCAGCTCAGTTAAGCACTTAGTCAAGGCTGAGGCCTTTTATTCTCTTCTGTTTAGTAAGTCTTTTCTCAATAGAAGAAACAACGATTATTATATATTTCATTATGTGTATAAATAAGATTAAATTTCAAATGAATGCTTAAAAGAAAATATTAATCTCTAAAACTCAGAATCAGATAAAATCATAGGCTGGAAAAGGTCAACTACCTCCCAAATCTCCCACAGACTTTAAAGAGTATTGCTTCAGGCCCCATGGCTGAGATCATCAGACTTTGATTTTAAGCTATTATTTGGAAAAGCACCAGAGAAGAAAACAGGTGCATTAGTATCTGCTTCAGCACTTTTCTGCTTTTCATTATGACCAGTCAGTTCTTATGCAACAGAAAAGCCAAATTAGAGAGCCTGAGAAAGTTAGAGAGCAAAATAATTCCAGAGAAACTTTCTCATTATCCAATGTTTTCCCTCCCACACAGAAGAGTGCAACACAGATGCCCTCAGTTCTCAGAAATGAGTAGAAAAAGAAGAAAAAGCTGCAAGGGCAGAAAGAGCTCTGATTCCAGAGAATGTAAGTTTACAGAAATGTTTAATCTGAAGTAAAAAAAATCAGAATCATAGGTGCTTGTGCTCCATTTACTCATCAAGACAGAATTCTATCTTTGTGCCCAAAACTTTTTGTCAAATTGGAAATATTTACACTTGTGTGGGTACGTACAGGTAACATCTTGATGAAGCTAGCTGCTTTATTTTAGCTGAGCCGCTATCTCTGGCGAAGTCTTCCCAAAGTTGTTGATGTCAAATTGACTCAGATTTTCAGCACTCTTGCTGTAAATGTCTCAGTGTTGTCTAAGTTGTCTAATCCTACTTAGGTAGATGTTACTGTATACTGTTATCCTCTAATACATGTAACCTATTCTAAAAGAAAAAAGCCTAAGCAAAGCAGAATTTGATGTGATTGTATGAATGCCATGAAATCTTGTCTAGTACAGCTCCCACCAGGAAACAGTATCTTCCTTCTTGGAACCCGGAGCTGTGGTTCACACTGCTGGCAGTGTGCCACTGATATGCTACATGATTGTGATAATATCCATTAACCTCTCTGTTTACTCATCTGTAAAATTATTATGAAAGTCAAGTTCCATGTAATTTACCCAAACTGCAATCATGCACTAGGATACTGATTGTCCCAGTACCTTCACAGCAACAACATAGATACTGAGAGAAGTAATGGAAGTTAAAAGGGATAGATCTTTCTACATGCAAAGAGAATACTTTATCCCCTAACAACTGTAAAATTTTCTGAGAAAAAAAAAAGAGCTGTTAATATATTAGTTTCCTCCAATCAGAGTGAGTTAACATGGCCTATGCTGCTTATTTGATTACATCAGATAATTAAAACAGGAGAAGTTAATACAGAGATGAAAAAAAAAAATGTAAAAAAATACACTACACCTTAAAGATAAAACAGAGATTTTTAAGAAAAAATGCCTCAAAGATAATTATATATTTGTGATACTACTTACCAAATCAGGGGAAAACTGTTGTTTGTTTGGTTTTTTTCTCTTGTTTACCTTAAATTAGATGAACAGTTGTCACCCATTTGTAAATGCCAGCAAAATGTAGGAAGCCTTGAAAATAAAGCAGATGAGGCTCTGGCTCACTTCACTGAGCCTCTGGATGTAAAGGGTACTGAAGAAGATGGAAAAGATCATGAAAACAAGAATCAGAGTAGCTTGGATGCATCTGAAGATAAAGACCTTGATAATGTATCAGACAGCGAAAAAGAAGGAAAGAAAGAAAAGAACTACCCTCCTCAAATGTTTTCTCCTCAGCAAGATGAGATCCTAACTACAGTAATTTTTGGGGAATCAGAGGGCTCATCCACAGGAAAAATTACACTATGGGGCAAGCCAGACCCTGCAGAGCTGGTTAGCTCGACTACTGGGAAAATTACTGCAGAAGTACAATGTAGTTCTTTTAATGTGAAAGTAGAAATTAAGAATGTTTCTTTGTTTGATTCTGGAACAAACCTTGAAGCTGGAAAATGGAAAAGTTCAAAGAACAATAAAGATTGTCATGAAGGACAATACCAGAAAAGCCAGTGTTCAAAATGTTCAAAGTACCAATGCCCTTTAAACTGACCACTCAGCAGAACACAGTGAGCAAAATAAGGGATCCTCTAAACATAAAATTCAAACTGACATGAACAAAAACACCTCCCTGAAATTGACCATTGACACAAAGGAAATAGAAGTGGAATTTACCAGCAGAAAGAAAAATCTAAAGGTTAGCATCAAACCTGGTGAACAGGCACAGAGCAAACCCTGTAACAGGGAACATGAAGACACGTATTGGAGTGAAACAGATTATTCTGTAACAGAGGCACCTCACAATATGGATTGTGAGTCATCTTTTAGCTTCCGTGAAAAAGTAGGCTATACATTCCTAGATGGATGTACACTTCTCCCTCCACCTGAAGAATTTGCTGACTGTGACAAAATGCATTTGGATACAATTGCAGAGAGAGTATCTTTGTACCCTATTAGTGACAGAAAGGAATCTGACAGCCTCTCTCCAGCCTTGAAAAATTTAGAGGAAGAAAGCTATTTCTGTAAACATAACAAAAAGGATCATGGGGAGTACACCTGTGAAAAGGAAGATTTTTCAAAAGACAAAATACTATTCTCAGAAATAGATAATACAAATTGTCTTGTAGCTAGTAATACTTGGAATAACCCAAACTCTGGGAAGGAGAATATCAGTAAGAACAATATATTATGTCAAAAAATAAAAAGCTGTGATAAATGTAGAGATACAGGGCAAAAGCCAGGAAGAAGAAAGTCTTTCCCAGATACTACCTTTGATGTACCATCACCAGTGCACCCTAGAAGAGATTCTGGATTTTATTCATTGCCATCCTTAAAAGTATTTCCTAAGGAGACCAAAGCAGATGTTCATAACAAGAACTCACTTGTTCACACCAGCTATACAGACCTTGGTAAGTGTCCTAACTTGACCTCCTCACTGAGAAGCCTGCGAGGTCTTAAATCTTCATATCATTATGCTTTCACATCATTTGATCATGATATTACCATTTATACATCTGAACCTGAGGAAAGCCTAGGTGACACTTGCTTACTGAATGACTCTGCAGGCTATGTGGGGCAAGGTGAAGAAACTCTAATGGAGAGTCTTCATTTCAGTGATATCGTAAATAAGAAAAAAAGAAAATGGACATGAAGAACCTCTGAGAAACCTGGCCATATGGGAGGAAGACTCTGAGTCTACTGAAGATGCTTTAGATAAAGGGACACCAGAGTACAACCATCTAGAAAAGCACAAGGAATTGCAGAACAAAGCTCAGCTGATACAGGTCTCTCCATGTTCTAGAAGCCCTTCAGATGAATGTATTAGTGGCAAGGAAAGTACTAATTACACATCTACAGAATGTGCTCAAAACCAGCTTTCAGGTTTATACCCACCCACTGCAGAGCCTGAGGTAGCAAAGAAAAGGAGAGGGTCAGTAATGACTGTGATAACTGGAGGTGTAGAAAGAAGACTCATCCAAGGTGAGACTAAATTGATACCTGATTCTTTTGGCTCTGCAGTGAGAAAAGAGCCTAAATTTTCCTGTTGCATAGACGAAAAGTCCTTGCTGTCATCCTTGTTATTATATCCTGAGGAGCATGACATTAATAATGAATCAGAAAGCCTTTCTGAGATACAAGACATATCTGTGAATATCCTTGTTGATTCCGATTGCCATGATTCAGCAGAGGATGCCATTTTATCTACCTCTTCAGCATATACAGAAAACAAGGAGAATTTCACAGAACTTGCAAATGCCAAGGAAAGACCAGAGAATATTTGCTGTAACCAGTCAACTGATGATAGCTTAAGGAGAGAGCCTGGAGCACATCAACTGCCTCAGTTAGCCAAATCCAGCTCTAATGAAGTTGAGAGAAAGACTGAAATGAAACAAGATTTTCATCAGAATGCAGATATCCCCCCATCATCAGTAAAACATATTAATCAGAAAGGTACGTGTTATAAGACTTCTGGAGTTGATATCACTTACATAGGTGGTTTAGTGCTTTGGTGACATATTTTTGGGGAAAATGAAAGTATATTGCAATCTTTCAAAGAGATAATGTTGGTACACTTAGCCATTTGGTTACAATAAGCAGTTACTGTGTTGAGGATCCTAGCAGCTAACTTGTAGAGTCAAATAACTTAAATACTAAATAAAGAAAGAAAATTTTAGTACAGCTTTGCTCAAGAAGTAGGTTGCCTATGTCAGTCAACTCACCCTATACATCTAGTGAAAGAAGCAAACAACAAAACAGGAGGGTTTTTTTTTTTTTTGGAGTTGCCATCTGTATGAACTCAGAGCTCTAGTCACGTTTAAAACCAAATAGATCTGGTTTTGGAATCCATGTGATCTAAAAGCAAATACTAAATTCTAAGTACATCTCAGTCCTAATTCTGGCTAAGCCTTTAAACGTCATGGAATGACCTTAGTGTATCATTTAACCTTCTTTTCTCCTCCTTTAAGTAGTTAGGAAAACTGCATATGAAAAAGAATTCTTTTTAATAGCTAATCCTTTAGAAAATCTATTTTCTTCTCTTCTGTAATCCATCTACCTATATCCATGACTGGTCTTTAAAAGGAGTGTTTTGAATCATAAAAATGTAAAGCTGTACAGGGACACTGCATACTGTAATGTTAGCTTATTACATTGTATGTACACACACATATATATGTACGTGGTTTTTAAATATTGCTCCAAACACTTTAATTTTAATTTTTTAATATTAATCAAGTTATGTATGAATGTAACGCAGATTGTCCTCTCCATAAGAGAATGTTTGCAGCAGGTTTTCGAGTTAGGAATTTTATACTGGTAACAAATGCATACTTTCTTATCATGGGAAAATGCCTTTAAAAAGCATGTGAAAGCTCTTAACAATCTTTGTAGTTCATGATATCTGCAGAAAATGCTGGTGTGCCCTCCAAAGTTTTCTTGGCTGGCACTAGTAATGGAAATTTCAAAAATACCTTCTCTATATAGACTATATAGATATACCGTACAGGTAGATATTGCTATACAGATCAATATCTAAAATACTAAAATGAATAGAGTGTTACTTATACAGAGATATTTTTAGAACAAGGTATAGAAATAAGACCCTAAAGGAAGCCTGAATGCTAAAACCCTTGACTTGTCATACATTAGATATGTGCTGATAAAACACGCAGCACAGAAGTGAGGTGTGTTTTGATTTTACCTTCTCCTCTTCCCTTTTGCCCTTTGCTAAGAATTATTTGTGAGTTTTTCTCAGCCATCACCTCATCTGGTCTGTGATTTTGGCCATATGATCATATTTTGATTTTCATCTGTTATTCTTAGCAGTCCTATGGAGGTCCTGCCTTAAATACGTAAATGTGTAAATCCAGAAAGAAATATCAGCATTCAGAGTTTTAAAACTCACTATATGAATCAAAGTCCACTTGTAATGTGGGAATACCAACCTACTTAGTCAAGACATTGGGCATCAGGTGCAACATAGCACTTCCTGTGCTTGGTAATTCAATCAGTGTGGCTTTTCAACAATGACTGAGAACACCTAGAACAGAGGAGAAAAATGGATGTAAATGTTGCAAACCGAATGGGGGAGAGGAGTTCAGGCAGTCTAGAAGTCTGCTAGTCTTATGGGAACTTTATTACTATCAGAGGGGCAAGTACTCATGTGAAGGACACTTCAAGAAATTGGTTTCCTGAGTCTCATCAAGTCAGCTGCCCTGGAAAAGGAGCTCAGTGACACATGTATATCTTGCAAGACTTTTAATATTTAAGTATTACTTGATATATTTGCATCCTGACCACTACAAAATATATAAAAAATAAATAAAAACATTAATATTTTTATGGAAAATCTGTGTCCAGCTTACATGTTTCTACATAAAAAGGGTGCTATACAAATGGCTATTTAGACATTTACCTACAGATGCAACGTCCACAGGGCAATCACATATGCTTATCTGTGAATGAAGATTTCAGTTTAAAATACACACTTTCTGAATATATTCAGTATTATTTGGTATTTTCATTTCTATAATTAGATTATTCTGCAGAAATTTTTGACAGCTTAAGCTGTCTTACACATTCCTCACAATGTCTGATTATAATCTAGACTTGAAATCAGAAATTAATAAAACCAGAAAGCTACCTTTGATGAAAGACACCAGAGCCAGTGACAGTTCCCAGGAAGAAGCACTAGACCAGTGGGCCAGAAGACGAAAACAGTTCAAAGACAGCAAAAAAATGCAGTTCAACTGGAGGAAGCTCCATAAACAGCACAATCACTGAGGGATCAGGTGAGTACCTTGGTTTTAGGATTTTGTTCTTTCTCCTTGTGACTGACAGTCTGACAGTTTTCAGCTGAGGAAATTAATCTTCAGTTCAGAACCTGAATCCCTTTCTTACTCATTATCATGAGCAAGCATATTTTATTCAGTTGAACTATTTCTCAATATCCATTCTTCTTTATATAACCAAGTGAACAATCTGACTGAAAAAAAGTCTATTGTATCATCCTTTTCCATATGCAGTTAAGGTAAGCTCTAGGCACAGGCAAACAGGTAATCATGGCAGTAGCTTTGAGGACGTAACAAAAGTCATTATCCTGATGCCTACTTTGCTTATGTCAAAGCTGTGGTGAAAGTCCTCTGCTCATTAAGATAACCACCTACTTCACCTTGTAGCTTCAAGCTCGTTGCCTAGATTGTTCTTTACTGTCCCTGCAGTTACTGGAAGTTATTTCAGTAACTGCCTAATTAAGAAATCTGTCACCATATGCTTGAGCCTGTAACAAACTCATCAGCTTAAATTGCATGGGAAAGAATTTTAAAGATGTACTGCTTAATGAAATTCTATTTCATGCAGATGAAGTCCCCAAGCAAGGATCCCAGTCTAAGAGAGAACATATGGGGTACTTCTTACTTCACAGCATCTTTGCCTCCTGTTTTGCTATTTTAGTAATATAGGAAAGTACTAAGAAGTATTTTGTGCAGATCTAGAAATGTGCACTTCCCTGTGAAAAATATTTTGTGCTATAATGGTTACTTGTGGTGTGGAAGTTTTATTTATAGGTGTAAAGTCTCCTTTTTAAAGAAGGTTAAATGAAAACCTATAGAAGACTTCAGTGCAGGTCCAGTACAAGATAACTGTAAATATGTTCTATTTCCTGTGCTGAAGGTCCTACCTCAGTAGGGTCTCAATTCCCTATCTAAACATAAGTTTCAGTTACCAGCTGGAATGCCTATAGGGTTCTAGGATATGTGACTACCACAGACTATGCC
This sequence comes from Melopsittacus undulatus, assembly GCF_012275295.1. Lineage (NCBI taxonomy): Eukaryota > Metazoa > Chordata > Aves > Psittaciformes > Psittaculidae > Melopsittacus > Melopsittacus undulatus. The sequence goes on along the minus strand of NW_022994317.1, from coordinate 928,239 downwards.
TTTTTGAAGCAGTAACTGGGTGGCAAGTGGGATACACTAAGGCCTTTAATATGGTACTAGCCACCTATGTTCAAATAACTGAGTCAATCCCTATGCTTTTAATGCCTGTTAACAAAGCAGCAGAGATGACTGACACTTCATGTGGAAAAAAAAAAGCTGTTTATTGGTAGCAGTTTGTATTCTTTGCCCCTAAGACAGGTTCAAGCTGACAGCAAGATGAGAAATTTACCATTTCAAACCACCAGAGCCCAAACAAACTGTCAAGGGGTACATATACCAAGATAAACTGTTATAGAATCATAGAATAGTTAGGATTGGAAAGGACCTCAAGATCATTGATTCCAACAGTAATTTCTTGAATGCAAAGCTGGTCCATGAATTTTAATACATGAGACACCCACCAGTTTCATAGAGAAAATATTTTTTAAAAGCTAAAAAAAAAAAAGAAACAAACAAAACCAAAACACACACACACAAAAAACAAAAAAACAAAAAAAAAAAAACAAAACCAAACCCAACTAACCAAAAAAATAATACCAAACAAACAAACAAACAAAAAGTTGCAAAGATTAGAATTGGTTTCCTTGAGAGAAAGGTTTTGGTGGCACATGGCATGAACATGAACACTGGTCTTCAGAACAGGTGAGTTAACAGACAATTCTGTCACAAATACCATAGTCTCTAATAATTTTTGATTGTATGCTACATGCTGGAGACAACTGTCTCGTAACTTGTAACTTCTCTCATAGCTCCGTAATGCCAGTGTGGCAATATTTATTTCACTGTTTTTGCATATTTGACAGATTTTAACCTCTGCTACAATTATAACAGTTCAATATTCAACTGGCAAAACACCATGCTGCATTTAATCGCTTGGTGTTGGTCTAGATTTCCTTAATTTATAATTTTATGGTAGCAAGGTAAGATGTACTTTAAACACAGCAGCCCAGTAATATTTATTTATTGTTTATTTTTGTTTATTTACTGGTAGCTTTTCATAGAGTAAATCATGCAATCTCATACTTTCTGCTTAATAAGGGAGAAACGAGTGGATGTGGAGTATTTGTCTACATAGACGCAGTTAAGCAAACTGTCAAAGTGAAAAAAGACTGCCATTTAGATGTATTCAGGAAGTAACTTGATGAACAAAATTAAATGAAGGTTAATTTTTACCTTTTCTGTTTTGAAACAGGAACTCATTCTGCATAATTGCACCATCATACACAGGATATACAAAACACACAGATCCTTTCTCCAGCTGCATAAAATCTAGCTGCATTATACCAGGCATTTTATGCTGAAAGGAACAGGACCTTTTTTCTTCTCAGTATATACTAAGGCCTTTTTTCAGTCTGTTAGTGCAGGCTGATGGTTTATACCTTTATATACCTTTCGCCATCCAGTTTTAGCTTTGAAGTTCCAGCTCCCAGTCTGCTTGGGAAATTATCATGCTATTGCATATCTTTCTTCTCCACAGTCAGACTGCTGTTTATAGCTTGCCTGTCACACATCAGTGGCCTGCTGTCCTATCTCCTTGTGAGCCTGAAGATTATTAGAGCTCCCCTCCACCTTTGTGTTAATCTGAGTGACATGATTTTACCCTGTAGACTCATTGCAAGATATTGTGAATGTAAATTACTATAAAATATGAATCTGAAAAGCATAAAATCATAGAATCACAGACTGGTTTTGTCTGGAAGGGACCTTAAAGCTCATCCAGTTCCAACCCCCTGCCACCGGTAGTGACACCTTCCCCTAGACCAAGTTGCTCCAAGCCCCGTCCAACCTGGCCTTGAACACTGCCAGGGATGGGGCAGCCGCAGCTTCTCTGGGCACCCTGTGCCAGGGCCTCACCACCCTCACAGGGAAGAACTTCTGCTTAAGAGTTCATCTCAGTCTCCCTTCTGTCAGGTTAAAGCCATTCCCACTTGTCCTGTTCCTACAGGCCCTTTTCAAAAGACCTTCACCAGATTTCTTGTAGCCCCTTTAGGCACAGGACCCTGGGACCCTTCTCTTCTCCAGGCTGAACCAGCCCAGCTCTCTCAGCCTATCTCCATAGCAGAGCTGCTCCAGCTCTTGAAGCATCTCCGTAGCCTCCTCTGGGCTCACTCCAACAGCTTCACATCCCTCTTGTGTTGCTACTCCAGAGCTGGATGCAGGACTGCAGGAAAGGTCTCAAGTGAACAAGGCAGAGGGGGAGAATCCCCTCCCTTGACCTGCTGCTCATGCTCTGGGGATGCAGCCCAGCAAATTAGGGGATTCTGGGCTCAAGGTGCACACTGAGCTTCTCAGCAAGTAACACTTGCCCTCAGACACAACCCAAGTCCTTCTCCTCAGGACTGCTCTCAATCCATTCTCCACCCAGCCTGTGTTCCTGCTTGGCATTGCCCCAGCTCAGATGCAGGATCCTGCACTTGGCCTTGTTGAACTTCATGAGGTTGGCATTGGCCACCTCTTAGGCGTGTCAAGGTCCCTCTGGATGGCATCCCTTCCCTACAGTGTGTTGACTGCACCACACAGCTTGATGTCATAGGCAAACTTGCTGAGGGTGCACTCCCACTGTCCATCCAACCTAAAATCCTCATAACTCATGTAAGATCGTACAAATATTCAACAGCTTAGGACAAACTAGAAGTTCTATACTGAAAAAAAAAAAAAACAAGCAAAAAACCACAGTGAAAACCCAACTTTATTTACTCACCTCCTTTTTAATAAAAAGTAAACAAACACATTTGTAAGAGCTAAGATTAGTCAAACAGCACATACAGTCATCATTGCCTGAGTCATGCCAGTTATGTCTTAGCTTCTCTTTTGTCTTCTCTTATGGACTGAACTCATTCTAAACTTCTAGAAAACCTATTTGATTTCCAAATAAAATGGGCTGCATAAGAAAGCTTAATGATTGGATAAAGCCACAGTTCTCTTGAAGAGGTGCAGCTCCTGCTTTTACTATTTGCATTAAGACTTCATGCGGCATTCAGTTCAATACACAGTAACATCCAATATTGTGATCTTATATTTGGATGTCTTTACAGACTGCCATTTTAACAGCAGCAAAATTGCAGAACTATGTACAGACATTACAAGCAGTTCATTAAGAAGCTTGTGGCATTTATTTTACTCTGACTGGCTGAGATCCACTATTCTTCATGTATTTTCCCTACTGACATTACTTTTACTTGGTTTATCCTCATGACAGTAAATTCAGAGGATGCTCGGTCAGTAGATCTGGGACTACATTCTGAAAATGAGGACGGAGGGTTTTACACAGAAAACTTTCATTCTGCTTCCTGGGTTTTCAGAGGAGATGATGTCTCTCCAGATAATAGTCCTAGATGTCTCAGCAAAAGGCCTAGACCAGTGGCAAGTAAGTTGGCTAAAGCAAAAGATAATAATTGTCATAAAACTGTGTTTATTTGGGGTACTCTGAGGATTCCAGGCAATCAGCATTTTGGAGAAGACACTGGATGCTTATGCTGAAGAAGAGAAAAAGAGCAGCCCAAGAATCTAAAAGGTTATAAAAAAAAAACGTAAAAAAGTAGTTCTAATTAGGCATTGTCTTGCAAAATGTCATAATTGCTTGACAAAACTGATACTGGTAAAAGTTTACAATTAAACCTCATTACAAGAGTACAAGCAGTGTAGTCTCATAACTTCTTCAAGCATACAAAATCTTAGCTATTTATGGACACAAAGTATTATAATAGTCATAAAATCCGTTGTCCATCAAGCTTTCAAACACAGTAGATCCAGACAGAAAAAGATCAATTTTGTTAGGGGGTATGAAGCGCTGTTCTATTCGTAGTTTAAACCCTGTCATGCAGATAGATACAGTGACTAGCTTTTGTAGGGTGATGGAAGGTTTTACTTCACTTTCTGATGTTAAGTTGCTGAAAAGTCACGCATTTCGAATAACTAAGACAAACCAAAAACACACCTGTAACTTTCAAAAAAACAGTTCTTTGCTGGAGCTCATATATCATTCACTATACAAGAGAAAAACGGTTGTCCTTTATAAATCTCCAGATATGAAAAATCTTCCTTAAAATATATGAGAGTATTCTGGATAGACAGTTTGATTGCCCCTTCTCCCAGGGGAGAGCTCAGAAGTTCAGCAAGATAGTAAAAGTAGGCATTGAAGTATGTATACTCTTTCAGACAGGTAACGTCAATTGGCCTACTATTATCCTTTAAATTTAAAGGATTTATAACCTTTAAAGCAATTCCTATCTTCGAAACAGTACACAATTTGAAGGCAAAAGAGCTGTCATAAATTATTATTCATTTGGTTTCCATGAAACAAACACAATAAGACAGTGAAATTATCAAAAGCAGACACAATGAGAATTTAAATTTACCTGAAGTCCTTCATGAGTAAAAGATTTACTAGCAAGCCAGACCATTTGAGGTGTGGTAATAATACTAGACCCTAAGAAAAAGTTGGAAATGGGCAATTAGACACTGATTTTCCTTCTTAACTGTGGGTGATCCCCATACCTTTACGACTTGAAAATTACATGAAAAGACATTTCACAAAGGTACAAGCCACTGGTTGCAGGTGATGGCCAGTGGGGTGGTGGTTTACACTAGAGGACTGGGAGTCAGTGGGAGCAGGTAGTCAAGAGGGGAGGGTAAATGGAAGGAAAAGAAACAATTGGTATCCAAAATGATAGAGGCTTTCTAAATATAAAAGATGAAGAGCATTCAAGCCATTTGCAGAATCGGGAGTTGTCAATGCCTGTAGATAAGAAGTTTTAAAAATCAGCTGCTGCTTGTTAATTTGAACTTGAACCTGTAGAGAAAAAGGGATGTCTTTTTCCTGTTTTGCAGTCCGTGAAAGAACTGTGAAGATCTCTAAAGGAACTGGCAATTACCCTTGGGGTTTTCAGGATCCAGTTCTCAAAGCCTATCATTGTGACTGAAGTTGACACAAGTAAGCTGTATTTGTGCTTAGTTACTTCTCCATATAAAAATACTTATGTAACATTTGGTGATATAATATTATCTACTTAATATATATAATCTGTTTTATAATAATATATAATATATATGTACCTAAATAATTTCTGCAATTAGTGGGTGTAAGGTGTTTAAAAACGTGTTCTTAAACTGCTAATGACAAACTATCTGAAGGCCCCAGTTGCCTGTAGGTTAACCAGACTCCACTGTTCTGTGTCCTTCCATGCCAGTGATACCTTATGTAGGTGTCTGCATCCAGCCTCACTGCACATGTAAAGTCTAGAACTTTGGGGAGCTGACATCTGTTAACAACAGTCCTTTAAGAGTGAAATGGAGGGTGTAATGATCCTCATAACAACATTTCCAAAAAACCTTATTAGCTGGGGACACTTCTGATTGGATGGGTTTCCATCGAAACATCTAAAAGTGCTAACAAGTGTGCTGTTAATTCTGTATGGTAGTCTGATGATTACAAGGAACTCCCGAAGAAACTCAAAAACCTGAGTGAGCGAGAAAAAAAAAGTGGCAGATGAGTTTCAACAAAGATTCCAAGTAGATAATGCCTCTAGAAATTACCTATACCATGCTACATGACGGAAAAATATGGTATTGGCAGTTATGCTCAGGAATGAGATCTTGGGGTCACTACTGAAAGATCTCTGAAATCATTGTCTGTGTTCAATGGCAGCTTTGAAATCTGGGTAAAAGCTGGTTCTGTCAGTAACAGAAAGTGAAAATGAGACACAGGCAGTCAGAGTCATTTTGCTGTTACCTAAAACCCAAATCAAGAGCACTGCTTGCTGTGCTTCTCTCTGCATCTCAGGACAGACACAACAGATTTAGAGAAGAAGGTACAGCAGTGTGATAGATTTCTACTACTATTTTTTTCATTCTGATACAATGAAAAATGGCATCCTAGATCAAGAATGCTAGTGCATGCCCTCTAGCAAGGCATCTAAGAATAGCTCTGTCACTTTACCAGCCTGATGTATTATATTGTCCAGCTTCCTGACAGCACTGTTAAAGCCTGTGAATTCAGAGTCCTGTGAATCCATTAGCTGAACCCACCACTTTAAAAATTGCTTCCTGAGCTACTAAATAGGGTCATCATTAAAATCCACTAAGGAAGATCAGAAAAGTCAGAAATCTGAGCAAAGGAGCAACACACAGAGAAAAAAACAAAATACATCTCTGCAAAGAGATGTAAAAAAGATTGATCAGAGGACCATCAGGGAAAGGAATGCTGTGTTTCTTGTAAGGCTGCATGACCCTTTTCCTTGCCCTAAGGCATGACCAACTATGCCTAGACCATTTTGGACAGGAACCATCTAACCTGTTCTTTAGAGTCTTCACTGGAGTTTTCCCAACCATTTTGGGGTGGAACTGTTGTTGGTTTTGTATGGCTCATTTAGTATGGCAGTGTTCTTTGTTGGATGGGACTTTGAGAAACCTTGTCTAGTGGATGATGTATCTGCCCATGCAGAAGGGATGGAACCAGATGATCTTTAAGGTCTCTTCCAACCCAAACCATTCTAAAGGTCAACAAGTTTTACTAACACTTTCTAGTTCTAAAACTTGTGGTAGAAAGCCATGCATCCCTTAAGATCTCAAGATATTTAGATTTACACCACAGTCATGCTTTTTGCATGATGCTACTGTTCACTTCTAAAAGTCATTCTAACTTGTTGCCTCACAGCAAATATTCTACTTGTTGAATACTAAAAATAAAGACCTCCATCCAGAATCAGAACTCAGGCAAAGGATGGTGCTATTCAAAAGAAATACAGGAAAATGTCGAAAGTGTTTTACTTTCTCTATGGCTATACCTATTGTTTATCAAAGCATCTTTTATTGTAAACTACGTTAAAATAAACATGATTTTGACCCAGAGCCTAGAGATTATCTTGTTTTTATACATGTCTGAATGCAATCAAGAATTTCCATTCTCAATTGAAGCTTTGCCAATAATGTAATTCAAAAAAAAAACCTTTCCCTGCAGAATACTCTACAAAGGACTTGGTAAGACTAAATTGTTGCAAGTGGCTGTGTAATATACTTCATCCTGAAACATTTGCCTAATTTTAGTCCAGAATATTTTTTTAAATATTTCTTGAGACCACATAGTATTCACAGCATGTCTCATGTGAAAAGTGATTTAAGTGAATGTGAGAAAGTAATTTTGAATGAAAAAAAACTTGTTCTGCCTATCTTATTAGAATGTTATTTTTGACTACAAGGTTAAAGATCATTATCATTCATTGCTGATGATTTTGAAAAAAAAAAATTACTGGAATCAACTATCATTTGTCTAAATAGAACAACTGTGATGATGTGTGTGTGCTGGGACGACTAGCTGTTATTGTCAGTTGGGAATTTCAGCACCTACTGATAAAAAGTTATCTCTGTTGCAAAGAGATCTTTCTAGCATTAAGAGTTTTAGATTACTTCTTAATTGCAAGCATACAGATTCCATTAGTGTTCTTACATCGGAGAGTATAACCTCAGAAGAGATATTTCAAATTAGAAGGTGCAAAAGTTTTTTACATAAATATAAACAAATCATAGGTCATGCATGCAACATTGGTCCTAATAACTACCAATGTAACCCTGTAACCTACAAATTGAAGAGTTAATTATATTGTATATCACTCCTCTTAACTTTATTTGTATGTTATGTTTTTAAATGCAGTTGCTTTAAAATAGCAACAACAAAAAGAATATTCTTTCTTTTAAAGATAAACTTCATATAAAACTTTTTCTCAAAATATGAGTAATTTTATTAAAACAGATATAAAAATTTCACTTTTATCCTTTGTTGCTTGCATATTGAGACATTATTTTAATATTTTAAAGACCACTTACGATCATGAAGTCTTGTATGAGATCCTCAAGACCAGCACAAACCAAAATATTCTGGCATTTGCAAATTTGCAAATGATTTGTAATACACATGAAGGTGAACTATGTCTTTTTTTGTGTCTGTTGTTTTGTTTTTTTTAATTAAGATTTTACTGATCTCTTCCCTACAGCTTCTAAGGATTGTTTGAAATATATTGAATGATCACATTTGTTGCATGGGTAGAAAATCTTTAAAGATATGCACTAAATAGTATGGACCTGAAGCAATAATTTTCAAAACGTTTTTTTTCAAAGTGCAGTCACAATGCTTAATTATAAATGAGAAGGAAAAAAAATGTGTCCATTAAATCTGCAAGTGGGATTTTAGTGATTGTGTAATGCTGCCCATGAATGGAGCATATTTATATCACTTCCTCAACTTGTTTCTATTTCTGCTGGCATCTGCTTGAGCCCTGTTTTATTAGGAGTGCATGTGCTCTGCAACAGTTAACAAATAAACAAAAGGTTGTTATTTTAGCAAATCTGAGTCAATGCCTCCTTCACTGACCCTTTGTTAATTTACTATGTTATTTTCTCATAAAGAAAAAATCCACAAAACATTATAGCTAAATTATTTCAAACAGCAGGAGAAATATCAGCATATAAAGTAGTCTTTTTGCCTGAAATCCAAAACTCAGCAGCATAATAAAAGCTTTTTCTATTGACTTTAACAAACAATGCACCAGATATTGTTTGCATTTTAGAACAAAACCCTCAGATGGAAATGTCTATTTGCATCTTAAAGCATTTAAGTTCTAATTGCATCTTTAATGAAATTTCTTCCATTGCTATTGACTATCTAATGCTGAACGGGTATCCAGTTCAACATTAGATAGTATTGAGTTCAATCCTGAAATTTTATTTACAGGTGACTAACAGGTTGCTCAGAAAAACTTTATGGACCTCTAAGTTCACATCTCAAAGGCCCCAAAGCATCATCCTAGGCTGGTTGGACAGACATCTGTTTTGCTAGAAAAGCTTGATCATATAGGTATACTTGATATCCTAACTCTAAGTAAAAAGAATTTGATTTGTTTGTTGGTTTTTGTTTTTTGTGTTTTATTCCAGACAGTGCAGCTGAAGAAGCAGGGCTTCAGGTTGGGGATATTCTGATAGCAGTCAATGGAACTGATGTCACCAACATGCCACATTCTGAAGCTGCCAATCTGGCAAGAAAAGGTTAGTTGAGATCACAGCATATAATATAGATGGGACAGGATTTCTGTAAAGTGCTCCAAATACATCCAGACAATTTGGATGATGGATACAACAGCAATCTTAACAGTTTAATGCATTAGTGTTTAATACAGTACTATTGTCCAAGTCACATTTTTTATCTAGACATTCCTAGGACAACAGAAGAAAACAGACATACAAAATGTTCCTCAAAGAGCGCATAGAATCATAGAATATTTGGATTGGAAGGGACCTTAAACATCATCTAGTTCCACCTCTTCTGCCACGGCAGAGATACCTTTTTTCTCTCCTGCCTTTAAGAAAGCGAATGAGAAAGTCCTGCAAGAGACTGCAAAGACACCAATACCTTATTTATGCCTTATGCTTCCTCAGGGAGAGACTTCACAGCTTGATTCAGTGCACACAGTATTTCTTTCTGTGATGCCAAGACCTGAAGTCTAGACAGGAGAGCAGAGAGGTTATTTCATAAGGCATCCTTTTGCAGCACCCCAGAAACAAGGAGACAGTAATATCAGCTGTGTGTGTTCTTCCTAGAATCGTGATAACAAACCCCAAAGATACATATGTTTGCATGCTGAAAGTGAATCTACTGACATTCTTTATTTATCTCAAATATGGTTTTGACAAGGGCTGATGGGAAGTTCAATAAATTCAAATTACAAGATAGCAACAAATTTAACTTCACACATACCAACTTCTTTAATTATAGATGTGTCATTCTCACTATTATACTTAAGAGTATATCAAGTCTTTTAGTAGATAAATCTCTGAATATTAGATATTTTTTAACTCCTCAGAGAGCACCCTATGGCCTAAATCTTGACACACAGACAGCATTTGCAAAGTCAGCTGTCCCTAAAGGAGAAATCCAGCGAAAGTTTTGCGAATGGAAATGTGTCATAGCCAAATTTTTCAATTCTCTTTAAGGCTTTGCCACTCTGGAGTAGTAACTGATATAATCAGAATTTCAGGCCTTCAGGGTCAAAGCCTTAGATGCATTGATATCATTAGCAGATATTATGAAATTGTACCTCATTGCTGATAAAAAATAACATATTTTAGACAGCCTTGTAACCTAACATCTCCTTTGAGCACTTACTTTTTGCAAATTATAAGTAAACACTTTAGCACAGGTTAGCTTCCAACAGCCCCTCACTGAGGGGCACAGATAGCAACAAAAGGTTAATAGACATGAACAAGAAAAGATTCTCTGGAGCATATGTAACATAACAGAGACTTAAGATTCCCTAAGAACATTCTCAGAAATTTGCCTATAAGCCTTAATTTGTGTATACTCATTTTAGCAATTAAATCCTACTGCTTCCCTAAACTGGTAAAAATACAGATGCACCTAAGATGCTGCTTGCAAAGGGTAGGTCACAATAGCTTTTTTAAGACACATCTTCAGATAGTTGGCTCCATTATCAGTCCTCCAAACAAAAATGTTTTCATTCCTGAATTTCTGTTAGAAGAAGGCTAAATTGTTGTTTGATTTAATTCATTGTTTCCTGGGATGCTTTGCTAATTGCTGCTTTGCTAATTGCTGCTTCTACAAGTGACACAGGGAAGAGAATTGACATACTGGATTATATTGACATACTGGATTATAGTTTTGACCTATGTTTTCACATTCTTCATGTAATATTTTAGGCCCTGATATCCTGACTATGACAGTGGGATCAGATATCAGCCGTTACCCTAACACCCCCAGACCTACCTGCCGAGGATATTTGCATAAACGAACACAGTCAGCAATACTGAAGGGCTGGAGAAAGAGATGGTTTGTGCTGAAACATAATGGCTACCTACAGTATTACAAACACAAGAAGGTAAGGAGAGTGGCTGATAAGGAATTAAGCTGTGTCCTGAACCACAAATGTGCAGAAGTACTCTAGTCATATTTAAAGATCATTATTTGACTTGTAGTATTTATAGAATAACACCAGCACTAAAGATGCTTTTGTATGTGGTATACAGCAGGCTCTCATCAAGTAGCTCTGCCTTCTTGTACTTAGTCACAGATGTAGATGCTGTCTATGTTTTTATGGTTTCACATTTAATCTCTTAGCTCTGATCATCAAGAACTCTGAACTGAATAGGCTTCAGGAGGTTTGGATGAGATGAAGTAGTTTCAGATGTGCAGGAGCTCTGAATTCCCTCTACCATTACAAGCATTTTCTTAAATAGGCATGACCATGAGATTTCTTTGCATGAGGCTCCATTTATATCTTGTAATAATTTACAGCTCCCTGGTTGTATAATGAGTCTTAATGGCCCTAAATCAGTAGCTTTGTGGTTATCTCATTTTAGGGTTAGCTACATTTGAGTATTCTATACAGTTATTCGCCACTAAATAAGTGAATATAAACATCATATTTAAAAGAGGGAAAAAGGGATTTTTCTCTTGAAGTGGTTCGCTCCAGAGGTGGGGGATGTGGGCAGCAGGCCAGTGGTATGGCTCATAGCCCTGGCCACAACGAGCCCAGGAATTCACCTGCCTTGAAGCAGCATATTTACTATAGTCTGCAAGATGGTTCAGCAGCTGATGCATGTACTTACAAGTTACTAAACCCCTCCCTGATGTAGTTTCATGATGAAGTTATTCACTGACAAGTTACATCTATAAAAACAAAACAGATTGATTTCAAAGACTGCAGTCAGGGCCTTTGCAGTTAAAATTTTTACAGCTTCTAAAAAAAGATTGAGTCATCCACTTTGCATTCATTTTTAACCAAATTTCAAGAAAACAGTGAAGCTGAGAAAATTTGTCTTGGTTAGGGATTTATCACTAGATGAAGCCTGTGTAGCTTCTAGTGAATCTCCTGGCTAACATAGGAAGAGCATCAGCTAAAAATATCAGCTGGTTAAAACCAGGTAGAAATGGGTTTACTTCCAAAGCACTGTTTGAAAGCATACCAGTGAAATACACCCATGTCCACCCTTCATCAAAACTACATGAGAAACCTAAGCATGTCACCAAGTCCTTGACATGTAAATAGATTTGTGTTTGATAAACATGGTCACACACTCTTTGGTCAACTCAGTACATGAAGGATGTAGGTGCACATGTACACACATATGTATAGTAGACACAACAGCACAATTTGCAATAAACATAAAATAATCTAGACAACAGAATGGTGTTAAGGAAGTTCAATCAACAGAAGAACAGTACAAAAGCTAATACTGCACAGAAGAAATAATACAAGAAGCTAATATTGCAGGCTTCACTCCTGATCATGAATCTATTTGTTTTTTCTTCTACTTTATCATCTCTTCTATTTCGTACATCATCTCTCATATATATATATTTATTTCATTTTTTGCTCATATATATCAAACAGTTTGCTCATTTTTACAAGAATAGTAGACTCAGTCCAGTAAAAGCCTCACTTGATTTTTTAAATTTTTTTTTGTAAATACTAGAAACCAAATTATTTTTACCTGAAAATGCTGACACAATGTCTACCAAGGACTGTACTTTGAGAACTCCATAGGTTATTCTTTCTCTACAGTTCATGGTCTCTGATAAAAACAACATATCCTGATCCCCCCTCCTTGTGATCCTCAGTATAGTTTTTCATTTACACTTACTGTTATGATGAAGAAAAGAATTCACATGAAGCACTGCAGTTTCCTAGCTAAACTGAAATTAATCAAGCTTTCAACATTTAAGCTTCTTGACCAAAACCAAACACCTTTTGGGGAAAAAAAAGACGTTTTGTGAAAGGTAATTATAAATAATAGAAAGAGCTTACTCCTCTACATGTCTGTATTCACATGACATTTCCAGCAGAAACTCTGGTAGGCTTATTTATCTGCATGTACCATAATATACACACTAGCCTTCTAACCAGGGTTATGCTGCAGAACCCACTGCGTATACAATAAAGCAGTGTTTCTTTCCCACTGCCATTATTTCAATACTACTTATGTCTCAAAACTGTCTCAAAACAGAAACAAATAAACAAAACAAAACACAAACTAAAAGGGATACAAACATATAGGAACATTTGTTTGGAAAAAAAATAAATTTATTTTTACCCTAGTCAGGTCCTTCATCAAACTCCTGAAATGTGTAAATCGAGAATTTAGTTAAGTGTTTTAAACACTCCTCACTTTTTTACTTTCCATTTTCAATTAAGTACCTCTGAAAACAGTGTTAGATAAATTTGATTGAGGATTAGAAGGTGCCTGACCACCCTTTCAGGGAAGAAATTGTTCCTAATATCCAGACTAACCTCCCCTGGCACAGCTTGAGGCAGTTTCCTTTTGTTCTATCCCTTGTTCCTTGGTAGAATGAGACCAGCCACCTCCTGGCTCCGTGCTTCTTTTAGGTAGTTGTAGAGAGCGATAAGGTCCCCCCAAGCCTTCTTTTCTCCCAAATGAGACCAGTAAGATAATAACAACCATCTAGCCACAGCAGTACAGCATCATTTCATCAAGTAAATAAGTTCACATAGATTTCTGAGATGCTCAAGTTGCTTTTAGAACCAGAAAGCAAACTTGGAAACTTTACAATATGCTATGGCCTTCAAGATACAAAAATTCTGGTCTTGTAAACCCATTAAAAAGAAGGAATATATTTCCTGGAACCTATTAACAAATGGACCAATAAGGAGCTTAAAGGCTATGGAGCACACATTCTTTATCACAAGGGCATACATTTTAGAGAGCTAACAGTGTTCAGGCTCAAGAGGAAAGCACAAGGGTAAATAAAGCATTATAGCCAAAAAGTATTTCCCCAGAAATACAAATATTTGTCATGTAAGGACTTCAGCCAATTAAAGATTGCTAAGGATTACAAATCCACTAAAAATGCCAGCCCAAGCCACAGTTTCCTAGTTTCAATCAATTCATTGTTGCTTTCTTGCTATGTAAGACTGCTTAAAAAAACATGTTTAACAAGTGATTTTGTGGGTGAAAGAAGACAGGAGTCAAAAAAGGGTAGAATTAACAGAAGATCATGTTTTGTAACAATGCGGTAGCTGGTTTTGTCTTGCTATATTCCTAGGAATTACTTCCTATCCATTTGCCATAAGTGGACCCTGGGAAAGAAGATAGTGAGACATATAACCAGTCTAGTATCTAAAAAGGAAAAATATGAAATAAATATCATTGAGGTTATGGTCTAGGGGAAGCCATAAAGATGACTGGCACCAAACTGGAAAGTGCTATCAATGCATCTCCCTTGCATCTTCCTTTCAGAAATCAGACTGATATAGTCTAGTCAGATCAGTTCTGTCTGCTAGGTCCTGAAGTTACATTTGTCATTTATTCCATCTCTTTCTCCAATTCCTTCTGCTAAGAATGACGTGGAACAATAGTAATCAGGAGCCTTAAGGGTACAGGTTTGCTACCAGCATTTTGTATGGACTAAAAGTAGGAAAATCAAAAGAAGAAACTGTAATAGGAGAGAAGCAGGAGCAGTTAAGTTGGATGTAGTAGTTAAGTCGGAAATTGCTGACCTGACAGTAGAAAACAGAATGCTTTAGAGATTCAGATGTATCAAGAGAAAGATCTGCGAATAAAGGGCAAATTCACCTTCATGTGTAGCCCCAACCCTCAGAGAAATGGCCTTTGTGATAGTTCGTGGTTGTAATGCTCTGAAACACACTGTAAGAAAATTTCAACAGATACTCCCAAAAAGTACTCTCACTGAACAGTGGCAGCAGTTATGTGGAAGAGGGGGTGTGCTTTTTGGCAGTCTTCATTGTGATTATATATAATAATGTCAGTTTAAAAAAGAATTATGGTTTGCATTTCTTAGGCTCCTAAGTTTAATGCCTTTAGGAAGCCCTCAGGAATAGTGTGAGTGACTAAGGCAAAGTTTCTCAAAGCTGAAGTGAGGGCAATGGAAATGCTTAACACCCAAAAGCAATTAGACCCTAGCCTGGTAAACAGCTATTACATTACCTAAATAATCAGATATAAGTTCATATTCCTGTTTCCATTATGAAACCAGTCCATTTCAATAGCTCAACAGAAATCTTGTCTTCTCTCTTTACTGCACTTTAAAGCAGCCAGCACATTGGCGTTTAAGTAATGCTCAGGTAATTTACACAGTGTTATTTATGATCAAAGTGGTCCATAACCTTCACTTTTCCTCAGCAGCAGAATGCTCTCCTCATCCTTTAATTAGTGGTGTCTTTCTGAAGAAAACAGCAGATTCTTAGTTGTCTCTATTAGGGTATGTTTGTGTTCATAAATTATTCTTTTCTCACCCTCTGCCTGATTCAGAATGCCTGGAAACAGTATTTAAAATTTGCTATTTTTTTTTTTTTCAAATTAAGATTTAAACACCAACATGTACACACCTTGTATAGCCAGATGGACACCAGTTTTCCATTTACCATTTATTCAGAATAAGACACATCACTGTGCACCCAAGCCCCACAGAACAAGTGAAAGCCCTCTCTTGACACAAAGAGGAAATTTAAATGCAGACTAAAATATTTCCCTCTCTTCCTACAGTTGTGTTCTCTGTACATGGGAACAGGGCATTTTACAGAAAGTGTCTTTACAAAAATTGTCTAACTCAGACACTACCATACATGCTTCTGGTTGCTTGTATGCATTCTTAAATCTATTCCCAGTAGAATAGAAGAGAGAGGGGAAAAAAAATCTTTTAATTATTGTTTATTTCTGTGGCCTAGACTGAGTCCAATTCTTATACCAAGAAAGAAATTGCCTGCCTGCCATGTGTGGACATTATTTCTATCTATGACAGACATTTAGTCCTTTGTTCTCTTGAGCAAGCTTGTGTTCATCACTAAGCCTAAGCACTTTATATAAAAGGCTTAGCTATAAATAGGTTTAGGTCTGAGGCATTGCTCATAAAGATACCACTTCTATTTGTTCTTCATTCTTGCTTGGAGCTTTATCATCACAGTCTGGGAGCTGCAAAATTATTTAGAGCTTTTATACAATCTGATTCTGCTCTACGTTTTCCATGACTCCCATGGCTCCAGGATATATTTTTCAATTTATATTAAAGGAGGTGCTGAGTCCAATGTTTCCAATACTTGCACTTTATTGCTTCTATTAAAAATGAGAAATAACACTGGCTGGTACTAATGCAATTTAATTTGGCCTACTAACAGAGTGCATACCCTGACCCAGAGAAAAAGTCATACTCAGATATATCATTTTACCTGATTCAAGTTGTTCCAGATTTTAACCAATCAATAGTTCTTTCTGTGAGGCTTTGTCCTACAAACTGTTCATTACTTTTGTGCAATTAATTGCAGTGAATTACTCAATCTTAATGGAAGAACTAACTGGAATGTGAAGATGAGGCTTATCACAAGACTGATTGTACTTCATCTGACAGCTAATACAGTTAGGTGTAGGATAATTATGTTTTTCAATTAGAGGAGCTTTTACATCTCCTTCCTCTATTATCTGGCTCTTTGGTATGTTTCTACTCTGTCTAGTTTAGACATAAATCATTTAAAGCAAAACAAAATAAATAAATAATTCAGGTCTACTGGAGAAAGATACCATACAAACAGTTGTGGAGTTTAGAGCTCTCTGTTTACTGGAATACACAAGTCTTTTCCTCAAGGGGAAAAGAAAAAGATATAGGGGAAAAGACATAAATGCCTTAGTCTCTCCTCTGCAACAGTGTGCCCAAACAGGCACTAGCTATAATTTTCTAAATAAACCTACCACAAAGCATGATGATTAAAAGAAGAAATAGGAAAGGGAATATTTTTGAGATACTATCAAGCAATCAGCATCAGGCCTCAGGGAGAAAGTGGTCAGAGAAAATCAGAAAACAACAGATGGTGAAAATGCTGCAAGCCTGAGTGCCACACTGTCCTGGGTTCAGCTGTAGCAGTCATTTTTCTCCTTCTTAGTAGCTGGTGCAGTGCTGTGGTTTTGACTTTCAGCCTGGGAGCAGCGCTGATAACACGATGGTTTTAGTTGCCGGTCAGAATGTTTACTCTGACCAAGGACTTTCTGAGTCTCATGCTCTGCCAGGGAGGAGGGGAAGCTGGGAGGAAGCAGAGACAGGACACCTGACCCAAAATAGCCAGAGCTATTCTACACCACAGCACATTATGGCCAGTATGTAAACTGGGGGCACTTACCTGAAAGAGCTAGATCACTGCTCAGTTGGGCTAGGTATCAGTCGGCAGGTGGTGAGTGGTTGTATTTTCTTCCCTTTTGTTGGTGGTAGCAGCAGTGTTTTGTGTTATACCTTAGTTACTGGACTGTTCTTTTCTCAACCCATGGGAGTTACATTCTTTAAATTCTCCTTTCCCATCCCTGTGGGAGCGGCGGAAGGAAACAAAGGGGAGTGAGCAAGCAGTTGTGTGGGCTGGGTTTGCCAGCTGGGCTTAAACCATGACACACAGCTGTGGCCATGTCAACTGTGATGAATGAGAAATAAGAAGAAAAATAAAGAGTTTATTTCCTGTCTCTTTTAAGAGATGTCTAGAGATGTCTAGACTCTTCAGGAAGACATTTTTGAAAGACAGCAAAAAAATTCACTCATGCCACTACTGAGCTGAAGCCAGTTTCATCCAGGGGCAACTGTCTTAACACTTTCCACTGACAGTTTTCTGAGGTATCCAGTCTTTAACTTCTGCTTTCCCAGCACTGCTCAGTTTCACATTATGTTTCAGATTTTTTCTATTATTTTGTCTAAGATTTGACCTTGTTTTCTGAGAAGTTGCTTTTATTCCATTTTCTTAGTACTTGCAGTATCTTGTGTAGCTTAATTTTAATCTCTTTTCATAGGTATTCATGTTTATTTTTCTTTCTTTCACTGCACATATCATGAGATGTTCATCCTTTCAGCTTCTCCTTTCTAATAGACAAAGAAGCTTTACTCGAATAGCAAATATAACTCTGCTCAACAAAACTCTTTGAACACCATGAATCATTCAGGAAACGCTACAAATGCCATTTATTTTCTAGAAGTATTTGCACAAAATTAAATAGGCCTGATTGGTGAATCTCCATTAAATACCTTAATGAACATTCCATACAAAAAGGAAGGATATGTGTAATTGTCAATTCTTATTTCTCCTTTATTACAGTCTCACTAAGTGACACATTGGGTTTGTTTGTTTGTTTGCCTGGAGAGTTTTGGGGTTTCTTTTTCTTTAGAACCATTTACTCTAAAACTCAGGCTATCTTAAGAAAACTAACAGCAAGGGAAGGGTTACTTCAGATGTTTATATTATTCTTGGAACAGCATTTACCAAAGTAGCATATGTTTTCTGCCTTCCACCCAGAGGACTTCATCAATATTAGATACTGCAGACTGCCAAAAATCCATGAAGTAGCTGATAGAAACCTTGAGAAAACAGAAAGTCTTTTCTACTTACCGGCAGAATGGAATAGTAGTAGGTAAAATCTGAGTTAGTTTAAAATCTGTATGATATATATCATCAGCTCAAACAGCATCACCTATATTAGATTCCATAGTGACAGTATCATGAGTGGATTACTCTCTAGTCACAGGCTTAAGAAATTACTTCTATTTTTTTTTTCAGCAATATAGCTTTGGCACTTCCTGTAACGAAGAGATACTTGCCAAAGTAACGCTCTCAAGATGTTATTCATGAAAGCCACATGGTTGAAAAGAAATGTCTCTCACATTTGACATCAGAATTAGGTGTTTATGGCTGCCTATTAGTCAATGAAGGACATTTAATCTCACTTTGAAGGCCTCAAATCTATCCTATTCCTTTCCCAGGTATATAAATTTGAAAGGGAGTGGACATAAATAATTCTTGATGGCACAGAGCATTATCTGCATTCATTCCAGACAGGACAGAAAGTGTTTAGAAAAAGAATTCATAGCAATGTGCAATAACAGTGGTCACACAGCCATTTCAGTGCCTGCAGTGACAGACACAGTGTCTGCCTTCAGGCTAGGACAGTCAGTAGAACGCAGACCATGGACAGGATGTTGCTGAATAACACTTCATTAACCTAGTACTTATGCTTTACACTAGGAATGAGATTTGGAGCCTTAAAACATATTTTGGTTATGTTGTCTTTCAACGTGGTTTTGTGCCTTAAGCTATTATAAGTAAGTCACAGCACTGATGACTTTCGCAATTGCCTTTATCTTCTGTATTGACTTTGCTTTTTGATTAAAAAAATAAGAAGAAAGTAGAAGAATCTAGCTAATGCATTCATGAATGTTACTGGTTTTCAGTATTAAGGGTTATATACATGAATATTCCTGTATAACAAAGGGAGTCTTGGGGTGACATGGTTTAGTGTGTCCTGTCCATGCCCATGGCAGGGGGATTGGAACTAGATGACCTTAAGGTCCTTTCCAACCCTAACCTTTCTATGATTCTATGATTTCATGATAGTCACATGTGCCAATGAGCATAAAAAGATATTCAACTATATATTAACCACAGGTACATATTTTGTTCACGGAACGATAGGTATGTTTATTTTAGGCTAATAAAGAAATGAAATGGGGCATTTACAATTTAGCTCCTACTGACAATGTTTAATTAATTCCCAATAATCCACTGATCTTATTCTGTGAAACTCTACCATCTGTGTATTTTGCAAATAGCACTAACACTCTTCCTATACCCCAGCATTAACTCATTTTTCTATTTTATTGCTCCCAAATTTGATGGAATTGTTAGAGCTCCAGTCATAGCTCTTCAAAGCAAGGTAGCTAAGAATATTGTTTATAACATTGCTAGAGTTCACTGTCCAGATGTGTGCACCTTTATTTTGTGTTAAGGCGTGTGCTTGAGGAGACCTGGGCTAGGAAAGTGGGGCAAGGAACTGCTTTACCTACCTATTTCCATTAAGAAGCTTAATGGCTTCTTATAACTAACCACAAAGAAAGACACAGACAATGCCCTTCAGTCTCAAAGAGCTTTAACTCAATCAGGAGCAAACAAAAAAGTTTTGTAATGCTTTCCATTGAAAGTCGTCTGAAATTAATAGAAAGGTTTATGACTCTAACAATAGTTAGGGGCAAATTTTTAAAAGAACTGAAATGCATCTTTAAAATTGTGCTCACTATTTTCTGAATGTGAGCCATTGTTCCCTCTACCTGTATATACAAGGTGAGATTTTCAGCTTAAACCTGGACAAAAGCAGCATTGCTTAGTAAAGGGACTCATGCTGCTAAATTCTTTGGTGCACTTGAAAATCCCACTCTCACTCAGCTGCACCCCAGAAGCTGGAATATTTGCAAATAACTAACAAGATTTTCACAGGCAGGTATGACTTCTGATGAACCAAAAACAATTAAGAAGCAAAAGTAGAAATGCAAGTTTAGAGGGTGTTTTGACTAGTTGTCCTGGGTTCAGCAGTAGCAGTCATTTTTCTCCTTCTTAGTAGCTGGTGCAGTGCTGTGGTTTTGACTTTTGGCCTGGGAACAGCGCTGATAACACTGATGATCTTCATTACTGCTCAAATGTTTACCCCAACCAAGGACTTTCTGAGCCTCATGCTCTGCCAGGGTGGAGGGGAAGCTGGGAGGAAGCAGAGACAGGACACCTGACCCAAACTAGCCAAAAAGATATTCCATACCACAGCACATCATGCCCAGGATGTAGAACTGGGAGCAGTTACCAGGAAGGGCTAGTTCACTGGCGGGTCAGGGCTGGGTATTATCGCTCCACAGGTGGTATTGTATTCTCTCCCCTTGTTATTTCCCCTATCATTATTATTCTTGGGGATAGCAGCAGTGTTTTGTGTTATACCTTAGTTACTGGACTGTTCTTATCTCAACCCGTGGGAGTTACATTCTTTCCATTCTCCTCCCCATCCCTCCAGGAGTGGGGAGGGGAGGAAGGCGGGGAGTAAGAGAGCGACTGTGTGATTTGCGGCTGAGCTTAAACCACAACACTAGTTTTATCTTTTGTGACTGCATTGTATTTGCTGTGGCTGCTGTTTAATTCTATTAAACCATAGAATCATAGAATCTTAGAATGGTTTGGGTTGGAAAGGACCTTAAGATCATGTAGTTCCAGACCCCTTGCCATGGGCAGGGACATTTGCCACTCGACCAGGTTGCTCAAGGCCCTGTCCAGCCTGGCCTTGAACACTACCAGGGATTGAGCATTCTCAACTTCTTTGGGCAACCCATTGCAGTGCCTCGCCACTCTCACAGCAAAGAACTTCTTCCTTATATCTATCTTGAACTTCCCCTGCATAAGTTTAAACCCATTACCCCTTGTCCTACCACTACAGCCCCTGATGAAGAGTCCCTCTCCTGCATCCTTGTAGGCTCCTTTCAGATGCTGGAAGGATGCTATGAGGTCTCCAAGCAGCCTTCTCTTCTTCAGGCTGAACAGCCACAACTTTCTCAGCCTTTCTTCATACAGGAGGTGCTCCAGCTCTGTGATTATCCTCATGGCCCTCCTCTGAACTTGCTCTAACAGCTCCATGTCCTTCTTATGGTGGAATTATGAGAACTGTACACAATACTCCAAGTGAGGTCTCACGAGAGCAGAGATGAACCGTATGATATAACCACGTGAGCAGTTTTGAAGCATATGATGGTTCAAAAGCACAAGAGCTTATCACCAGCTTCTACGTCTTTGAGTATTCCCTGAATTTATCCCCATCCCACAGGCATCAGTTTCATGTTATTTCTGAACCTTGCCTCTCTTCCTCTCCAATTGCAGGATGAAGGGAAGTGCAGACCTCTGGAAGTAACAAAGCTGGAAGGAGCAGAAATTGGTGTTGACACCAGTCTAGGTAAACCATTTGTTTTTAAATGCATACCTCAAAGTGGAAACAGGATTTTCTATTTCTGTGCAACTTCCAACCAAGAAATGAAGAGGTAAGTGATCTTTCATTTATGGGGTCAGTTTTATTATTCTGGTTTGGGGAGAGAGAGTTTGAATTTTTAGAGGATGTTGAGAATACCTGCCTTTATCAGCAGGAAAAAAATAAACAAATCTGTCAGCCGTTTATGGGAAGATGGTGTTTCTAATTGTCATTTGCAGAAGTTTCAAAAACTGTTTTTCAGTTTCATAGTTATTTTTGTGGGTTTTTTTTTCCATTAAGGCTTTATATTCATGCTTTGCTCAAGATGCCCCTGAATTTCTGATTTATCTCAAAAATCCCCCTCCAAAATTCACCCATCTTCTCATACCTTCTTCTGTACCGTTACATCAAAGGGAAATTTAAATCTTCCTTGTGGATGTAAACTTGCTTATCGGTTATTTCACATGAACAATCTTGCCCAACAAGGACAGTGCTAGAAATAAATACAATACCATCTTCCATATATTCTACTGTCATTCTGCTATATTATTGTTTTGGTATTTTAAAATGCAAGCATGCCTGAAAAAGTGTACTGGTACTGGTAAGATGCAGTGAGTTTGTTTTGACTCAGAGTTAGATCTAAAAAATGCTCTTTTTGCATTTCCTATCAACTGTAGCTGATAAAACAAAGAGACTTAAATCATCACCCAAAACACACATGACAACTTTTTTGAGACTTATTTTCTGAGAGTTATCAATGTTTGTTTCAATTTAATACACAATTTTTTTATCTTGAAGCCTTGAATGTGTCCTGAAAATTGCACATCTGCTAGCTGTTATGTTAGTAAGTGTTAAAAGAGGCAGTGAAACACATTTATTCTGCTCTACCAAGCTAAGCAGTTCTCATATTTTGTCATGTTATAGGTGGCTGGAGGCTATGGATAAAGCAGTGCATCCTGTCCATCAGGTAATGCTTTATTTATACGAAAAGCATGTGTACAGCAGATTGTGCAGAAGACTGAGAGACAGTAGATATATTTGTGCATGCTCAGGTGCAGACAGCAACATTGGAGCTGCATACTTTTTTGCTGCTGGGACATGAATCAGCTCCAATCTAGAAGCCATATACAGACATTATTGTGACTCAGCTTTACTGTCATAAGGTGGAAAGAGTCAGATGCTCCCTCTCCAGATATCAGCAGCTTTAAGGTGGTCCAAAACCATAACCTAAGATGAGGGTAGCAAAAAGGCAGGAATGGGAGCAATGACTCACATCCACATGATCTTCCCTGAGTGATACTATCTGGAGCAAATTGAGAGAAAGGGTCTATCTTTCTAAGTATTTACTGCAAGTCTCCCTTGGTTGCAAGCTACCAGATTTTTCAGACAGAATATTAGAAAGGAGAGGGGGTTTGCAGAGTTGTTCTGTATTTTCAGAGACAAAGAAAGGTAAGTTAGCTGATAAACATTGACTTATCTCTCTATCTCTTTATATACTCTCTGCTTGCCCCTATGGCTGGGAGAAACCTAGCCAAAACTGATCTTGAGCTGCCTCAGAGAGACCTTGCTCACCTCAGCATTGTTTAGTATAATCCTGACTGGCCCTGAACAGCTGCAAAGCTAATTTTAATACTTCCAGGGTTAAAGCATAGGGCTCAAACCACTATAGCCTGCCCTTTCCTGACCCCATGATTCTTATCCTGTCCTACAGGCAGAACATCTTTATAAAAATATGATGTTGATCTGTAAAATCTTTTTAAAAAAAAGGTTTAGCTACTGAACAGCTTGGGTTTTAGCAGAAAGGATGTGAGGCACAAATGCAGGGAAAGTACCAAAGTCTGCCCTTTTTGCAGGTGAAATAAAATCATCAATAATTAAACAAACAAACAAACAACAAGGTAAAAAATATAACCTGAATTAATGCAGCATGTAAGTAAATAGATACATGAAAAGAGATTTACTTTCCTCCTCATAAGTCAGGGCACATGAGTGAGTCCTTCAGGCAGTGTGCTTTAGTGATGGGTCCAAAAGGGAAAGGAGGTGTTTATAATTACTGTAATTCCTTTTCCACATTTTTTGTGGCTTCAGCTTTCAGACGAGATTGTAAGTCCAAAACCAAATTTGTTTTAAAGTGTATTCTACCTGGCAGTGTTTTCTTAAAAGAATAAAAAGGAATCCACATACTTTAAAGCAGCAAAAAAAAAATCAAACAGTATAAGGCACGTACCTTAGCCAAAAGAAACAAGAACCAGCCTAAGCCAAGAAGGAGGATAAAGGCACACATACACAAAAGAAAACACATCAAAAGAGTAAATCTCTAGTGTAACACACTGTCCTGGGTTCAGCTGTAGCAGTCATTTTTCTCCTTCTTAGTAGCTGGTGCAGTGCTGTGGTTTTGACTTTCAGCCTGGGAGCAGCGCTGATAACACAATGGTTTTAGTTGCCGGTCAGAATGTTTACTCTGACCAAGGACTTTCTGAGTCTCATGCTCTGCCAGGGAGGAGGGGAAGTCAGGAGGAAGTAGAGACAGGATACCTGACCCAAACTAGCCAAAGAGCTATTCTATACCACAGCACGTCATGGCCAGTATGTAAACTGGGGACAGTTACCAGGAAGGGCTAGATCACTGCTCAGCTGGGCTGGGTATCGGTCAGTGGGTGGTGAGTGGTTGTATTTTCTTCCCTTGTTATTTCCCCTATCATTATTATTCTTGGTGGTAACAGCAATGTTTGTGTTATACCTTAGTTAATGGACTGCAACCCGTGGGAGTTATATTCTTTCAATTCTCCTTCCCATCCCTCTGGGAGCTGGGGGGGAGGAAGAGGGGCAGTGAGAAAGTGACTACGTGGTTCTGAGTTACTGACTAGACTTAAACCGCAAACAGTTCTTTTTGGCGCCTAATGTGGGGCATGAAGGGTTGAGATAACGGCAGATCTGACCAGAGTGTGCTTAATCGTGTTTGTGATAAGCATTTGTTGTTTCGGATTAATAGTCACTTGTCACAGTGCTGATTTATTGGCTCTCAAAGTTGTTGCTCTTGATCTCGGAGTTTCAGCATGTCGTACCTTACTTACAGCCGGCATTTGCTGTGTTAGTGTTCATCAGCTGGGATTCTTGGTCTAAGGTTCTTGTTTCATTGTAGTTTATGATAATGGCTTTTAATTCAATGGACTCATTGATCATGAAACTGATCTGGCTTGCATTCCTAGTGTGGTCACCACCTCTATACCTTGGGAATAAATAACAGAAGTGTATAGCAATTACACATCTTTTTTTCCCTCCTTGGGTGGTAAGCCTATGAGGGAGACATTCTCACACACCCTTGTGACAAGTACAGCAGCTACTCAAACTCCAGCCACAGCAGACAGCACAGCTACTCCAGCTCCAAGCACAGTATCTACACCAGCCTCAGCATCAACTACAGCAGCTACTCAAACTCTGCCTACAACAGATAACGCAGCTACTCCAACTCCAAGCACAGCAGCTGCACCAACCCCAGTGACAAGTACAGCAGCTACTCAAATTCCAACCGCAGCAGACAGTGCAGCTGCTCCAGCTCCAATTGCAGCAACTACACTAGCCCCAGTGACAAGTACAACAGCATCGTTTGAGAGTTCTGAAGGTTTTGAATGGCCTTTGGATACCCTTGGAACCTGCCTGCTGATTGTGATGGGGATCACTATGTTGGCACACATACTGAGTGTGTTTTACCCATGTCCATCTTGTCCGATCTCAAAAGTTAAGTGAAGGCAGGTTTGGGTCTTGTCTAGGGTTAGATGATGATATGGAAGGACAACCAAGAGGTTTTCCCTGAGGCTGGTCAGTCATGAGTGGCAGGGTGTGTGGGGACAGTATGGGCAAGTATCTCGCCCACTGGGCCCCTCCAGTGCTTTGGAAGTGTCGGAGATGGAACGCAGCTTTATGGAATCCCCAGTGACAAGCTGCAGAAACTGCTGAAGGGGAGGGTGAATTATTTTGAGCCTGGTGGGCCTATGACACCTCAAGCCATCAGGGCAGAGATGCAACATACTGATGGACTCATGATTGAGGGGTGGACTTAGCAATGCACACTATTGTCTGGATGATTCACGAGTGTGAAACGTGCTGCAATTAAGCAAGACAAGCGGTTAAAACATCTCTGGTACGGAGGATGATGGCTGAAGTACAAATATGTGAAGGCCTGGCAGACTGACTACATCACACTCTCTAGCCTGCTCTGAAAGACTGTTACAAGAGATGGAACCTGAAATCATGGACCAGATGGACTCAGCAGTTTTACAGGAATTGGTCCAAACACTAAGGAATGATATCTCTCTCTCTCTCTCTCTCTCCCCTGTGGATGTATATGTATGTATATATATTAATATATATCAGATAAGAGTGAAGGTATCTTAAAAATGTGGGATCTGATCATGACGTGCATGGTATGGAATAAGGGGGGGATACTGTCCTGAGTTAAGCAGTAGCCTTTTTTCTCCTTAGCAGCTGGTTTTGACTTTCAGCCTGGGAGCAGTGCTGATAACACCAATGCTTTTAGTTGCCGGTCAGAATGTTTACTCTGACCAAGGACTTTCTGAGTCTCATGCTCTGCCAGGGAGGAGGGGAAGTCAGGAGGAAGCAGAGACAGGATACCTGACCCAAACTAGCCAAAGAGCTATTCTATACCACAGCACGTCATGGCCAGTATGTAAACTGGGGACAGTTACCCAGAAGGGTTAGATCATTGCTTGGGTCAGTCTGGGTATCAGTCAGTTGGTGGCAAGCGGTTGTATTTTCTTCCCTTGTTATTTCCCTTATCATTATTATTCTTGGTGGTAGCAGTAGTGATTTGTGTTATACCTTAGTTACTGGACTGTTCCTATGGGAGTTACATTCTTTCGATTCTCCGCCCCATCCCTCTGGGAGTGGGTATGGGAGGAAGGGGGGCAGTGAGAGAGCGACTATGTGGTTCTGAGTTACTGACTGGACTTTCACTACGACACATGCAAAAATAACTTATTGGATAAAAAGTTCCATTACATATACAGAAAGATCTCTCATGCATTCACTCATTAACAACACAGTAAGTTGCCTCCTTTCTGTGCTACTGCATCTTATTTTTAATTGCTTTACTTTTTTAGTTTTGCCTTTGAGAAAAACAATATTCTCTTCTGAAGGGAATGTTTGATTTAATATGCCAGTTTCATTGCCTAACCTCTGTTCTTAATGATCACTACATTTGTTACGTCCTTCTAGCTGGACTTTCTGTTTAGCTGAGTAGGAAAAAGTTTATATTTTAATTAATTTTATTTTGTTTTAGCTGGCTTTTTTTGCAATAACTAGTGTATTACAGTAGGACTCACAGCACAACAATATAACAGGCTAATATACTGACACTATGTCATCTTAGTGAATCTTTAGTATAACTATTTTATGAATACACCAAGTGTTACTGAAGGCCTTTTCTGCACATTTCTCCAAGTCCCAACAGGTTTCCCATCCATAGCAAAGAATTAATTAGCTATGTTGTGCCAGGTCTTCTTTTCATCATTGCCTTGTCAAGTACCATAAATAAATGCAAAAGAAAACCCCTGTGGAAACAAACAGGATGCTATTCATACTGCCCATATCCTCCCCATTAATTTTTAATAACAATGACACTGATTGATGTATAATCCAAAATATGTATTGCAGATGAGCAAAACACACTAGGAGAGTCTGAGTTCCTAATGCCTGTGTCGTGGTTTAAACTAAATCTGCACAGTTCCCCCTTTGTTTCCCCTCCCCCCCTCACCTTCCCACTCCCGGAGGGATGGGAAGGAGAGCCAGAGGAATACAACTCCCACGGATCGAGGTAAAATCAGTCCAGCAATCAAGGTATAACAGAAATAACTACCGGTACCAATAACAAATCAATGTTAGAGGAGACAAACAGGGAGAGAGAATACGATAACACCCGCCGCCACGAGGCCAGCCCGGGAAGAGCGAGAGAGCTTCCCCCCTCCCCTCCTGGCCAGCTTCCAGTTGCCTCCCCGAGCCCAGCCCGGCGTGTCAACCCCTTCCCTCCCGGCCAGCTTCCAGTCCCCTCCCCGAGCAGGACGTGCTGTGGTATGGAATACCTCCCCGACTAGCCCAGACCAGGCGCCCTATCTATCCTTCCTCCCTGGCAGAGCATGAGCTACTGCTGAACCCATGACAGCCTGTCAGATTTTAAGGAGATGAAGAAACACTTTACTTTCATATTAGAAAATTTGGTCTTACTAAACAACATGGGTTTGGGGTTTTTTTCTGATTTTCTTTTTTTGAGTCTCTTTTCATACAAATGGCCCATACAGTGGCAATGTTTCATGGGCTGAGTTTTTTCTTCACATCTAAATGACAATGGGAAAATTTTAGTAATGAAAAAGTGTCTGCTTCCCAGAATGGCATGGAAGGCATCTCTAAACACTTTATGTGTGGTAGTGCTTCCATCCAAGTCTGACTGCTGTATTCTGGCTTCATATGGCACTATATGCAATGGAGTCCAGAGGGTGGATGCTGGATTTTGTCTTCCATATTACACACGGTAAAGACTGCTGGATCAGTCTTGAATTCAGAAATCAACAAGACAATTTCATAAAAACGCTTCTTCATACAATTTTGAAATTTTTACCAGCAAAATTTGTAGTGAAAAACAAAACAGATGCAAGAAAAGACATTATCATTGTAAAAACAAAGTAGTTTATCACCATTTGCCATCAAATACAGGTTTTTCTAATTGCATTTTCAGCACTGACTTTTGCTGTGGTTTAACTCCAGCCACCAACTAAGCAATAAACAGACACTCACTCACTGCCCTGGTGGGATGGGGGGAGAGAACTGGAAAAGTGACAAAAACTCATGGGTTGACAGTAAATCAAAAACCACACACACAAGCAAAAGAAGGAATTCATTCACCACTTTTCATGGTCAGCCAGGTGTTCAGGCCATCTCTGGGAGAGCAGGGCTCCATCACAGTGGGTAATGATTAATTGGGAACACAAACACCACCACTCTGAACATGCCCCTCTCCTTCTTCTTCCCCCAGCTCTATGTGCTGAGCATGACACAATCTGGCAAGCAATACCTATAGATTGGGGTCAGCTGTCCCATCTGTGTCCCCCTCAACTTCTCAACTCCTTGTGCAACCCCAGCCTGCTTGCTGGTGGGGGGGGGGGGGGGTGAGGAGCAGGAAAGGAGGGCCTTTCCTTTGTGTAAGCACTGCTCAGTTGTACTGAAAACATCCCTATATTGTCAGCTCTATTTCATCACAAATCCAAAACACGAGCCCCATAACCAGCTACTACAAAGAAGATTGTCACAGGCAAAACAAAGCACTTTTCAAACTATTTTCACAACAAAAGCTAATTTCCTAGCAGTGAACTGGAGCTTGTGTCTTACCACAACTAGCAAGGCCTCCCCTCCTTAAACCTTGCCATAAATATTTGTTACATGTTTACTTTTACAGAACCATGTGTGGGTAGATGTCACACTGCATAACACTACACTTCCACCCTTGGCTATCAAAAACCCGGAGTGCTTGGGGCTTCTCCACCAGCTGGACAGAAGCAAAGACACCTGGATCCAGCATTACTGCATTCTGAAGGATGGCTGTTTGTATTTTTATGCTACTCTCCGGTCTACACCTGCCCAAGGTAGGGACAGCTGCTGGATTCCAATTGATTTTTAAAGGGGAAATGTTTCACTGCTTTTCCCAAATAGAGCTTTTACCATTAATGGTTGTTTCTTCTTAGCAAACTCACCCTGTTCCATGAAGATGAGTGAAGACCAGTCTTTTTTCATGAGTAGCCACTTCATCTCCTCCCATAATCTTCTTTCCTTTCTGTCCCATGTTCTGCATTTTTCTTTCTGCAATGGATTCCAGATCTGTGCACATTACCTCAGGAGCAAGTGTCAGAGAAAAGATCCACCCTTCCAAAGTACTTTACAGTGGCTGAGCCAGCCTTATTGATGGCAGTCTGATGAAAGCTATCCACTCTGGTGTGTCAGAGAGCATTCTCAGAGGGAGGGACAGCATAAACTCAAGTTTCATTGCAACTACCAGGTTTTTCACATGGCCTTGGCAAAGCTAGTCCATGCAGCAAACAGGCAGAATGTCCCTACACCAGCAGAGGCTGGTGCTCCAGGGTGTGGGCATGGTCAAGGACAGCTGAAGATCCCATCCAAACTGCTCTCCCCATAATGGAACTGGGTGTCTGTCCACTCTCTGAAAGCAGCAACATGAGGCTACCCAGATCAACTGCAAGTGTAGAGGAGATGAATTTCAGGCACTGAGGGGAGCTTGCAAATACAGCTCTATTTTACATATAAACTCTGTACAACTCTGTTGAAATACCCAGCACAAGGCATCTGAGAATTCACCTTGCAAGAACTGTTGGTCTGCTTGTAATTGGC
This sequence comes from Melopsittacus undulatus, assembly GCF_012275295.1. Lineage (NCBI taxonomy): Eukaryota > Metazoa > Chordata > Aves > Psittaciformes > Psittaculidae > Melopsittacus > Melopsittacus undulatus. The sequence continues at coordinate 898,053 of NW_022994317.1, read as the reverse complement.
AGTAATTTCATAAATGGTGTCTGTGATATACATGCTGATTTTATTCTGTTTAGGTGGCCTTTACCTCCAGGGTTATACTGTGAGTGAACAGTCGCTGGGCTCCAAGAGGTCTGTAATTGAACTCAAACCTCCATCTGAAGAATTTAAAACTTTCTACTTATGTGCAGAAAATGTAAATGAAAACAAAAGGTAAACCAAACTTTACGTACACACACACAATTTTATTTGCCAGTCTTTAGGACAGCAGGAACACTGCAGCTTGGGAAGATATAGTGAAAACTTTTCATTCTGTTTCACTTGCTCCCCCAGATTTCCCTTTGCTTGTAGGTTAGGTCAAACTGCAATACAGCATGGCTGGCACATGAGTCCTCTGCTATTGTCAGTGCTGCAGCTACAGCAAGGATAGCTTGCAGAGGTTCAGAAAGAAACCTGAATAAGGTGCTTTTCACAATGATGTGTGGGTGTTTAGAGTAAAACAGAAAAGCTATGGTGCCTCTCATGAGAGGAAAACTATACCCTTCTCATTCTCAAGAATGATTTACTTCCAACCATTAAAACATTAGAAATAAAAAAGAAAATTGGCCCATGAAATCATATTCTAAAGATGAATTCCCCTCATCATAATGCAGCCAAATCTCATGTCTTTCAGTGGATGTTTGTCTCATCTAAAGCCTACCAATGAAGTGATATGGGGTTTAATTTAATGAACAAAGGACAAAGCTTTTTGCCGATGACACCAAGCTGTGTGGTTCGGTTGACACGCTAGAGGGAAGGAATGCCATTCAGAGGGACCTTGACACGCTTGTGAGGTGGGCTGATGCCAACCTCATGAAGTTTAACCATGCCAAGTGCAAAGGTCCTACACCTGGGTGGGAGCAATCCCAGGCACAGCTACAGGTTGGGCAAAAAGGAAATTCATGGTAGTCCTGTGGGAGAAGGACTTGGGGGTGTTAGTCAATGAGAAAATGAACATGAGCCAGCAGTGTGCACTCACAGCCCAGAAAAACCAACCGTATCCTGGGCTGCATCAAGAGGAGCGTGACCAGCAGGTCGAAGGAGGTGGTCCTGCCCCTCTACTCTGCTCTCGTGAGACCTCACTTGGAGTATTGTGTGCAGTTCTGGTGTCCTCAACATAAAGAAGGACATGGAACTGTTAAAACAAGTCCAGAGGAGGGGCACGAGGATGATCAGGGGACTGGAGCACCTCCCATATGAAGACAGGCTGAGAAAAGTTGGGGCTGTTCAGGCCTGGGAGAAGGCTGCATGGAGACCTCTTAGCAGCCTTCCAGTATCTGAAGGGGGCCTACAGAGATGCTGGGGAGGGACTATTCATTAGGGACTGTAGTGATAGGAACAAGGGGTAACGGGTTCAAGCTTAAACAGCAGAGGTTTAGACTGGATCTAAGGAAAGAAATTCTTACTGTGAGGGTGGTGAGGTACTGGAATGGGTTGCCCAGGGAGCTTGTGAATGCTCCATCCCTGGCAGTGTTCAAGGCCAGGTTGGATGAAGCCTTGGATGATATGGTTTAGTGTGAGGTGTCCCTGCCCATGGCAGGGGGGGTGGAACTAGATGATCTTGAGGTCCTTTCTAACCCTAACTATTCTATGATTCTATGATAGTGCCTCTCCAATCCATTTATGATTAGTGTACATAGTAACACAGCTGTATAAACACCATTTATAAAAGGTGTGTTTCAAAGAATATAAAAATGCTTGCATAACATTTGATCAGGGACTGCTGTCGGTCTTTCATTTCTTCTAGGTGGATTACAGCTTTGAAAGCTTCAATTAATAAATGGTTACCCCTACACCAAGCAATCCAAGATTTTATGAATAGACCACTGGAGGAGACAAGGATGTGAGAAGAAAAGGAGTTTCTTCCCTCAATTTCTGTTTTCCATTAAAAATTCCATGCTATGTCTTAGGATTCATTGCAAAAGATAATCTAGCAGCAATTAATGTTTAGCATTGCTATACATTCGCAGCTTTGTCAGCATTAGTAAATAAACATAAAACAATATTGCTTTCTTTGTGGCTGTCTCTATTTTGTGTTTCTACTTCAACTCAGACCAACCATAAAGTCTGCTTCATAGCAGTGAACAGACATCAAAATTTAACTGATGCGGAGAAAGCACTGTGTTTCAACATATACTTTGTACTTCTTGATGGTTTACACCTGTAGCCTTTGCAAAAACTTCTGCTTTTCCATCCAGAAATTTCATATGTGGATTTTGCCTTAAAGTTTCTTGTATGGTGTGAGGCTGAAAGTTGGGACAGGTTGGGACAGGCTGGGGCCTACTGAAAGGTTAGCAGCTACATACATATGACAGCACCCCTGGGGAACAGAATAAATCTGTATTATTTGGATCAATATATTTGTTCTGGTACATTCTCACTTAATACAAGTTTTAATTTTACAGTAATTTTGATTCAGCCATCTGCCATCACAGTACAGTACAGTTGTGGAGAGAAATCAATTCACAAATTAAAGAGAGTTTCCTCCAAGATTAGCAGCATAATTAGACAGCACCATAAATCTTCATCAGGTATAGCAGGCCTGTGGTTATTACAGACAATCATGTAGATAGGGCTTAACATTATTCTAAAACATTAAAATATCCTTTCCATTAATAAATCTGGGTATTCAGTTTCCAAGCTTCCCAAAATACTAACTCAATAAAGTAACAAAGGTTAGTATCATTTATTTATTGAAGCCGTGGGCTAACTAAGTATCCCATCCAAAAAAAAAAATTACAATTTAATGCTGCAGCAAGGTACAGAAGGGAAAAGAATACACACCCAACACGGACAAAAGATTTTCTAACAAAAACCTTGGTCTTCTTATCACAGTCCATAGACCTTAAGATCATTTGAACACACCAGAACCTCAACTACTTGGTTGGTCTTATTACTAGCCTGGAAAATGTTATACATATGTAATAAAAAAATAAAAGCAAGTGGCACTCCCCCAGTCACCACAAATGTATTTTTAAGACTGATTCATCAGCTTTAAATACTCAAACCAATAGAAAACTGTTAAACAGTTGAAATGGTTTCGTACAGTGATTTGAGTTATTTAGTTCAAAAATGAGAATGGTTAGTTAAACAGTGCAAGCAATTTTCTGGAAATCAAAAACAGGCACCCAACCCTAAATATGTTAATGTATTTGCTTTGTATAAATCTGTGTCTGAGCAAAAATATATAGCTGAATTTGAAAACAAACAGTCATCACAGTCATACCCTACATTTATTGGTAGTATTTTGAAATTTTTGTATTCAGAAAATAAAATTCTTATTTCTGCTACAACTCTGAGAACAAGTAATGAAGTAGGTATAAATTACTTAATTTTCTTCTTACTTTTTCCCACATTGGAGAAAATAACACATATGGGTCAAGTACAAATGCTGTGGACTTGAGATTAATAATGTTTCCTAAGGAGTATTTACCCAATTCAGAGTGGTAGTTCAGAGCTAAGCAGAAAAACAAGCAATAGGAAAAACAAATGCAAACATAATGAAAGTGTGTTTTCCAGTTTGCCATTTGGAAAGCAAACAAACAAACAAAAAAAAAACCCAAGCAAACAAAACCAACAACAGTAACCAAAACCCAAAAATTTAAATGAGCAGAGGGGCATCTCTGTAACACTAAAAGCATAAACAGAAGCGCTTGGTTGTTTAAAAAATACTTAAATAGTAATTAACTGAAGCACTTCTGGTGATGCCCAGGGCATCATCGGAAAACATGAATTTATGAACTTAAAGAGCATCATTGTTAACTTTATTGAACAAAAATGTCCAAGGATATCCTGGTCTTGCATTATAAAGTTATGATTTGTCATTGGTGCATCCTATCTCCCCTTGCAGCAGTAAACTGTACAAAATTTTGGCAGCTTAGCTGTTTTTACACCTAGGTGTTTGCTGCCATTCTCACTTGAGGAATACATGTTAAAATGACACATTTAATGATCCAGAGAATCGTGATAGTTCCTCATTTTCTCTCATGCAAAGTTAGTTGGCATAGCTTAAATGACTGCTGACAGCTTTACCTTTATCTTCACATGAAAAAGCATTGGGATAAGAGTGAGAAAACAATTCCACCCTGAGAAATGAAAGTCTTTCTTGGCCTTCCCATGAGTGTAAGAAAGAAATACACTCTTTGCTTGAAAGAACATGAAGTAGAATGTTACTTTTTTCTAGCCTTCAAGTTGTTTCAGTAATTTCACTAATGGTCTTTTACTTACAACAATTCAGATGGGAACTCAAGAAAGTAGATTGGAAATATTTCTGAAGAATCACGAAAAAAACTCCCCAGGCAATTAGATACATTTTCGATAATACAACTTAAAAACAAAAAGAAATAATAACAACAACAAGACCACTCAGAGGTACAAATTTTGCTATGAAATAGAATCTTGAATTAGCCAGAAAAGAAATAATGGTCAGCCATGACATCCCCAAATCCAGATTTCTCCAAAGGATGATGCAATTCAGACTTCAAACTTTCTATAAAGTATCTCACCATGGCACTGTTGTTTGCATTTAAGATACTATATTATATTGTTTGCATTGAAGACCTATTGCCAGAGAAAGTTTTCCCCTTTCTCTGCCAGGAAAAAGACAACTGTATTGAAACCAGAAAGCTTCCATTAGCAGAGTATGATATTTCACTGAGAAGAAATTGGGTCATGTACTTGAAACATGATTTATTCAGATGGTTTGCTGCACTCCAAATGGAGCTCATTTTCTGCCCTGTACAGCAGAAAATATGTACAAGGTTCTGCAGAGGGAAAGCTGCAGAAGGTCACCAAGGCATTTTCCAAATGGCTGAGTTATTTAGCAGGAAACACTTTGAGTCCACAAAAATATTTTTACAAAGTGCGTAATTCCCTTTTGTAGTGTGTTTCTGAGGGACAAAGGTGTTGGGATTACTTTTTCACATTCTTTCTCCCAGACCTCAGTATTTCTTTTAAAAGAGCTGAAAGTAATTTTAGTGGAAAACATCTTTTCATTTTCTAGAGTTAATCCATCTTTCAAACACAGCAATGACGAGATACACATTAGCCGAAGCCAAAACATTGCAACATTAGGACAAAAATCTGTCAGCCTAGTACCCAGACTTCACTGACACATGGACACTTATGTTCATTCTCTCCAATGGCATTGCACCTATTTGCAACACGTCATACTAATTTTATGTGTGTGGAGGGGATGGATTTCAGCAGTATGTAGAGTTTGGCATCTCTTACTCAAGATGATATTCTCAAGGGCAATTTATCCCAGCTGAGCCAGATACTTCACAACAAAAAAAGTCACATGCTGACAGAGACAGGAAACACTTCAGGGTTTTTTTTTTGGGTGGGGGGTGGGGGTGACGGGGGGGGGAAGGAAAGAGGAAGTGAGAAAGTGTCGTTTTCACCTAAAGGTTTCGTTATTTAGGAGAAGGTCTTCTGTGAATGAAATGCCCTGGCATTTTGGTCTAAGACCCATACCAAGCCAGAAGTCAGGTCTCTGATGCTTCTATACAACTGCACTTTACATTGAAAGTGTTATTATTTGCCAGCATCAGTGAGCAGAGCTAATGATTTTCCTATAAGGAAATTTGGCATTATGCATGTGTTGGTCAAATCACATGGAGCAAAAGGATCAATTGCTAGTGGCCTAGTGAACTGGGTGCTGTAAAAATTATCTTAAAAATTTACTTAATTACCTTAATTAAGTAAATGTCCTGAAATTGCTTCTCCAAATAAGCAATTGCCATTACTGTTGTAAAGATGGTTTTGAAACACAAATGGAACCACTAATTGGAGATGAGGTAGTATGTTCATGAAATAAAAAGCATGGATATGGAAGGTTATGTCTCTAAGTGCATATCTGTGGCACACACGGGAGCAGGCATCAAAGCCAGTAATAACTCATTACTGGAAGTAGCCACACAGCCAGTGCAAGGTTGGATGACTGCTGGAAGGAAGGTCCAGTGTGCCTCAGTACAGCACCACATGAAAAGCCAGCACACCAAATGATACCTTGCTTTTCTGTGTAGGATAAAGATACCACAGGTTGTGGTTCACAAACAAGTTTGAAAAAACAGCATCAATTTTGCCAGCAAAACAGACCCTCACCCTACGGAAATTGGAAAGCAGCTGGGTGAGGGAAAGGACTGAAGCAGTAAGAGGGACCAGAAAAAGGTTTTCAGGCTCAGCCTGCAAGAACATAAGAAGCAGCCCCAGCAGAAATTGCGTTTGCTCTAATTTACTGTCAAGAAGACATTGTGAACACTAGAATGAAAAATATCCCAAAGAAAAACTACAATACAAAGGTAAAATAAAAAGAAAAAAAATCAGGCAGTCACAACTAACAGAATAAGGGGTACACAGAATAACTGTGGGTACACAGACATCCAGTGAAAGGGGAGAATTCTCATGGTGTGGTTATACAAGGGGTAGGGAAATCTGCCGTAGTTTGACTTTACATATTACCAGACACAAGACAAGATGGCATCCATCTCTGCACAGGTTGGAAATCATAACAAATACCCATAATCCCTGCAAAACTGAATACCAGCCTGCTACACCTTTGTGACTGTAATACCTGTGCTAGCAAAGCAAGTTTACATATTTATGTAACCATCACTCCTTCCCATGCATTCAGAATACACTCAGTACAGCAAAGTCTTCTTATTTGCAGTTACTCTGTTACATCATTAGGTTATTACTATTTTTATCTGTAGTGCATGCCAAATACAACATAATCCCACTACTACCAGTAAGTAGAATAGCAGAATCATAGAATAGTTAGGGTTGGAAAGGACCTTAAGATCATCTACTTCCAACCCCCGCAGTATATTATTTTATTAATGTATATTTTATTGCAGTAGTAATAACAGAGTGGAAAAATATGGCCAGATGTTTTTAAAAGCCATTCTAAGGGACCATCTGAGTGTAGAAGTGTAGGCTGTAAGTACAACAGGAAAGTAAAAGGAAATGCTGCCACTCTGAGCTGGTGGCAATGGGTGGACATGTAGGAGTTCCACCCACATCAGTGCAGTGCAGGTAAGGTAATCCCACAGAATACATTCAAGGTGAAAAAGGAGTAAGAACAGTCACCTCTCTGTCAAGCAGAAAAGTAAATCAGATTAAAGATCTTGATTTGAATCAAGGACCCTCACCATGTGGGCAAAGTGAAATCAGCAAGAGACCCTCCTCAGAAGCACAAATACGCAGGAATGCCAGAAAAGTCATTGCATGATGAACCCTTAGAGAGTTTTACAAGGATGGTGTGCAACAGACTCTGAAAAAAATAAAACCTTAAGTTATTGTGTAGTACCAAAAAAAGAAGAATTTAGTAAAGGTACTATTTTATGTGAAGGAAAACAAGATATTCCCCTGGTACACTAAGAGCAGGCATCTCAAGATGTGTGTGCTTCCCACACATATTTAATCCTCCTCACAAGAGGGTTTTAACTATTAATCATCTGTAAGACCAGCTGAGAGTACTTACCTGTAGAGTGTAAGGAATGTATGGAGATGGGTATTAGAAAGATCGTAATAATAGAGGACAGAGCATTTCATTCAATTCCAAACCAAATTTTAGGGATAGTCAATAATAAAGGTGTTCTCATTTTTTCTGTCTTTCTAGCAGAGATAATACTGCCTTTTGCCTGTCTAATACGTTTATATTTTACACTGTTTAGAGCATAGAATCTGCTTATTTACACAGAGAGAACCTAATATGAAAGATGGATTTGTATAACAAAATGGAAAGATGGATTGTGTAACACCATAAAACAATAACAAAAAAAAGAGAAAATGAAAATTAGGATGTGTTTATATTACAGACAGTATCTCCTCACATTGCCTAGCAAAAAAAAATTTCTAAGATTAAACTGAAATTAACATACAAGTTCACTAAAAAACCTTCTTACACTTAAAAAAAAAAAGAAAAATAAAGGTCTGCTCTTGAAGACATTTAAAAAAATATTCTGACATTCAGATAACAGTGCTGTACAGATGAACAGCATCCTTTGTTACAGGAGGCCATGCAGCTTTCATAGAAAACTTATTTTGACATCGTTTGGGCATGAAATTTCAGCACTTGTTATCAGCTACTGAGATCTGGCAGGAGCACCACTCCAGCTTCAGAGACTTCAGGTGAGAGGTAAAGTATAAAAAAATAGATTTGAAAAAGTCATGCTTCCATTTTGTTTAACCTTTCTCTCTTTCAATTTTCTTGTTTTTTCAGTTAGCAGAATGAAGCGGATATTGTATTGTAGAAGGACTTTTATACAGAACGCTGTATTCAGGTTCACATAGCAATTACATATTATATTTTTCTATTTTTATCTGCCAGAGTCTTGAGCGGTGAAAGGGTGGGGTGTTACTATTATTATTATTATTATATAATATTATGTGTATCACAATACTAACCATAACATGCTAATTCTTCTCCAGCAGTGTAACAGCCTACAGCTGCAAAATTGACTGTGGTCCACGAAGAATAGCCAGGTAACAGCTTTGAAGCACTGATTTCTCAGCTCAAGTGGTGAAATCCACCTAACCGTGCAAAAGGATTTATGGACATACACCGTACAGCATGCTGCCATGCTGCCCCTGAAGCCTACTACTTACAAGCTAGGTTGGCTAGCCAGAGTCATGTAGCTTGGTTTGTGTAGCACTGTGGCTGTGCTACTAGGTGACAAGCTTGTTTGGGTATATTTCAATAGTGTTGATATGAACTGAAAGTTTGTAAAATGTATTTTTTTTGGAGAGAAGAGTATAGGCCACTATAAACAGATGCTAAACATGTTTCCTGTTAACAAAAAGAAAGGTGGTCTCCTTTAAAACAGGTTTAAGATGCTGCATCTAGAAATTTGATAAATGAGATTCTTTCATTAAAAAAATGAAAATGGACACAGCACAGTTATAAAACCTCTTATGAAGCATTTTACTGACAACTGACAGGCAGTAAAAGAAAACTTGTTAGTAAAAACAAATTGTTCAGCAACCAAGGCATATAAGGCCAGTGGGAAAAAGCATGAGGGAGAATTGCTTGAGCTGTAGATGTTGATGCAGTATAGCGAAATCTCCCACTATTTGGCTCACAGGAGGAAGGAGAGATGAAGAACAGAAAGTAAGTGTAAGTAACTGTAGAATTTAATCCTGGATATATAAAGTTATCACATTCATCAACATTATGCAGCACTAGATACAATGGGAGAACAGGTGAAAAGACTAAATAGTATAAAATCTTGGAATGACTGATAAAGACATACCCTGAAACATTTTTAACCTAATTTCTTTATATGTGCTATATAAATAAGCTGCTATTAAAAACATCCTATACTTCATAGTGTCTTGTAAGTTCTTTTGCTTGAGGTTTGACCAAGGCTGTTTAAAATATTTATATTTGACATTATACATGCACATGTGAACAGACACTCAGGAAGGATTGTACTGCTGTCATTAGCTTTAGTTTTAACCTTATTCAGGTCACCCTGTACCCTGGGGTCTGTGCTGTTGTTTACTGTCTAGTAGCTCAGACATGATTTTCTCTGGAGATAGCTACCCAGAAAGGGCCTTTCAACAGAACAAAAACTCTCAACCAAGAAACCCCCAAGGGAACATTTTGAAGATCTCCATGCTGGCTGCTGAGAGGATAAAAATGCATAATAATAGAACACTGGACCACTCCTAACTGAAAGCGTGAATTTGTTTGGTTTCAGTTTATTTGCTCATTTGTTTGCAATGCAAAATGGCATTCTTACAAAATCAGTGAACCCAGAAATTTAGGTTCACAGGTGATAGAATTGCATAGGGAGAGCTTTTCTTCTCTTGACCCTTTGCAGCTTCAGTCTAATTGCTGTATCAGTGGAAGAACGAAGAGCAGATATATCCATACATATCCACAGTGTGCAGCTGCTTCCCTTTAACATCTTGTAAATGGCACTGCAATGAAAAATAAAGCTCGCACATTGGAGGATGGAGTAAGGAGAGTACTGGGGTTGGTCACTAGAGAAGTATTCAGCAATGACAAGTAATGTAGTGTAATCAGTGAAGTTCAGAGGAAAAGAAATTTTAAAGCATTTACTTTATAGGATGCTGTAGCTTTTTATACTTGCTAGTGCTCACCTAGCCAAATCATAAAAGGTGTCCTAAAACACTAGAAGGGCTCTCAAATAGCACCTACAGGCTGACGGGTGGAGTAATTCTTTTCCTAAACTGATTTCTTGCTGCTATTCATGACCAACAGACTTTATAATAATTTAAACATTTATTTCAAATTTGAAAGCTTTTAAAAACCTTTCACGATACTATAGCGTGGGAGAACACAGCACAGTTCAACTTATCAGCTGTGAAACAATCGTACCAAAAGCCCATGCCTCCAGGGCTCTTTTTCTCAGGGCCACTATTTATAATAGTAGTCATAGAGTATCTCGTGTATCATATTCACCAAAATCACACTTTTTGTCTGCATTAGCATCAGGAATAGCTTTTTGGTTTAACTGTACACAGATTCACTGCTTTTGCTCGCTTTTTCCCCTTTATATGACTTTTCTTCCTATTACTTTCTTGTTCTCGCTGCAAGGGAAAATTAGAAAGGAGTAAGCACTAAATCACACCTTAAGGTAACTTATTCCTATACAAATAAAAACACTCATGAGCATCTCGACAGATTTTTCTCCTGGAGGTTCTAAGCAGCAGCAGTTAAACATTTTCTCTTAAGCATGCAGGAAAAGGGTTCGCCTCAGAATTGAAAAAGCTTTTTAAGTCAAATGTGGAGCACATACATTGAACGTCAGAGTGCAAGTAGTTCATGGAAATGCATTCAGACTGTAAAACAGGAACAAATAACTTCATACAGCAAAAGCAGCTAAAACTCAGCTACATGCTATAAACAAAAAGCGTGGTTTCCACAAACTGAGTAGTTCTAGCTAGGGTGCCAGTCTCAAAGGTATTACATATTGTCTGGACACACACTGCATACACAGAACTTCACACACAGCTTTGAAAGTGAAATCTAAACATAGGCATTGTCATCATTATGTGAAACAACTGTATGTCAGCTTCAAAGAGTACAAAGGATTTGATAGGGGGTATTCAAAGAAGCGAAGGTACCTTACAGATGCAGTAAGAAGTCTTTCAACAAGTCAGCTTCACCTTTTCAGCCTTCTGGCCCCAGTAGCACCTCCACCTTCCTCTGGTGTCCCAATATGTGAACAACAGGCTACTCTGGCCCTATGTGCTGAAAGATCAAGTAAGTAGGTGGAGAGAGCAATTGTTACTGGACTTCATGTAACAACTTCACCAGGGCAAGGCTTAGACCAACACATTCTTCCATGATCTCTTTTTAATCAAATATCTACTGGTGACAGTTACAGGAGTGCTGTAAATATGTGTGCATTAGCTGCTGCATTAGCCAACTGACTGAACTGAACTGTCAGAATTAAAACCATGAAATATTGACTGGAGCTATATTAGCTTTATATCCCTGGTGGATCAAGAGCAGAAAAAGCATCATGACACTTGCCACAGCCTTCAGTAACATGCATATGATTCACAAACCCAGATTACTGTGGGCCCACAGCAAATATCAAATAGAAAAAGGAGAGGACAGACACCCAAGCAAAACAAGGAAGGCAAGTCCACAGATGAGGCAAATAAATCAGAACAGCTCCTTGGTGAAAATTAATTGTAAGGGATTCAGTGATAACTAGGTGTCGTGGTTTAAACTAAATCTGCACAGTTCCCCCTTTGTTTCCACTCCCCCCACTCACCTTCCCACTCCCGGAGGATGAGAAGAAGAGCCAGAGGAATACAACTCCCACGGATTGAGGTAAAATCAGTCCAGCAATCAAGGTATAACAGAAATAACTACCGGTACCAATAACAAATCAATGTTAGAGGAGACAAACAGGGAGAGAGAATACCGTAACACCTGCCACCAGGAGGCCAGCCCCAAAGAGAGAGAGCTTCCCCCCTCCCCTCCTGGCCAGCTTCCAGTTCCCTCTCCGAGCCCAGCCCGGTGTGTTAACCCCTTCCCTCCCGGCCAGCTTCCAGTCCCCCTCCCCGAGCAGGACGTGCTGTGGTATGGAATACCTCCCCGACTAGCCCAGACCAGGTGCCCTATCTCTCCCTCCTCCCTGGCAGAGCATGAGCTACTGCTGAACCCATGACACTAGGGCACATGGTAGAGGCAGGGACCTATCCTGGGCAAAGGGACTGCATAAAAGAAAGTATCCTCAAAGACAATTGGGAGACAAAGATGCGGATCAAAATGGAAGAAGCATCAGGAGCAGAGAGAGACCATGGAATAGAAGCAAAACAAAGGCAAATGGAGAATTTGTAATTGGCAGGGAAGCACTGTACAAGTGAAGTATAATGCCAGGGAAGACATACAGAAGGTGATGCGGTAGGCCATGCTACAGAATGTAAGCACTTTAGGAAAGCTGCTGCCTCACATAGACTGTGGGAACATGGCTGACAGGAATCCAAAATGAGCAAATAACTATTGCATGGACAGCAAAAGCATCTTTAAATGCTTCGGGCAGAGATGGGGGGAGGGGAACATCCTGTTTTGACAAATTCTCCTAAGTTAAGATAAACAATTACCTTTGTGTAACAGTGGATACCACTAAAATCTGAAAATACTGGTAACCTATAATGTCTCTTCAAATATTCCTCTGTACAGCAGCTCTGGAAAGATAGCCATTAGGACTGTAACCTATTTAACTTATATAGGTTAGCTCACTTAAGTAGTGTCTCACAGAATTAATATTTGAATTCTAGTTTCGTCTTTTAGATGACCTTAGAGTGTCAGTGTGAATACATGAAGCTGACAACAGGCTACGTGCTGCAGAATGAACCGTTGCAGCAAGCCTGCTAAAGCATATGACTTTTATAAGTAATTTTTTTACCCATGTTTGTCTCCTGACAGTCTTTGGTAGTATCTTTACAATACCATACATAGCAGTATTATTCCCAGTCATTCAGATCTTTAAATCATGTCTGTGTATAATTTTGCCTTCATTTCCAGAAGAGATCATTAGGAAATGCTTGAATGTGATACCTCAGCTCTACAGATTATCTCTAGTGCTACCTCATTCCTCTGACCTCCTTCTCAAAACAGTTTGTGTTGTGTGTTTGTGTTGTGTGTCCCTCTCCTTGAGAGTGAAACACAAGATGATACCCTTTTAAACAAGTGACCAGAAACGGGTTTGAAAGGTTAAGGGGTTTATATATCAGTCATGTCACTAGAAAGGTTTTCCTGCTCCCCATAGAATTTTATACTAATGCATTTTGCCAAAGAGACAGCACAGTTGTACCAATTCTTATACCTATATGTGTATATAGGTATCTACCTATGTACATACATATTATTAAAGGCAGCAGAAAACAGTTTGATCTGGGCTCCACACTGGAGCCAAACCGAGCTACTGAAATTCAACAAGAAATCCATGTTATGCACTCTAGTGACAGCAACATTTCACTCTCCCATCTTGTAACACAATCAGGGAACACTCCTTACTCAACCTTCTTCAAAATAAATCAGCACTAAAATTCCAGAGGTTTAAGCACAGATTTTGGTGGTGTCCTGCAGGAAAACATCAGGGGCAGGAGAATGTAAAAATAAAACTAGGCCAAAACTACTATTCATGCACAATTCAAAATGCAGGACAGCATTCCCCAGCCACTGAAAGTTTCTGGGCTTCATGACCCATGCAGCTGACCTCATACTACAGGGCTGCACTGTCCTTGTATGCTTCCCAGTAGAATGCTTGAGTGCAGATTTCACTTATCAGTCTGGAAGCCACAGAAGAGAGCTATGGGAAACACTGAAAAACAAAAATCTATTTTCAGCCCCAAAATTCAAGGCAATTAGGCTCTCCTACTGTGTGCTGATATCATCCTTGTTTCCATGACTTTTTCAAAGGTCACCCTTCTTGCCTGCAAATTAAATGAGTTATAACTAGTTTAGCAGAAGTGTCTCACCTTAGACTTGGGTTTATAAGCATTAGTAGAGATATGAGAGACTGCAGGTTTTCCCTGTCAATATTATTCTAAGAGAAAATCCAAAATTTCCAAATATAACAAGGTATAACATAATCTAGCTCAAGGCAGAATACTTTTCTATACATGACCCAGAAATATGAGATAAGTTTTAATGGTCTTAAATCAGACAGAGTATCTACTTACACTAACATCATTTTAATTCTGATTAAAAGTTTCTGACACTATTTCCTTTCCAACTTTGCCTTTATTCCAGTGTACACAATACACATATCATTCAAATATGACTATCTTAATTAATTTTCATGTTGATTTTGTGTGTGTCTGTATTAAATGGGTGAGGCAAGAAGCATGGAAGGAAAGAAAATAGAGAATAAGAGAAGGTAAACACCTCTTGTTTCAAAAAGACCTTCAATTTACGTAGCTCCTTATCATACCAAACACATTTGTGCAACAGCATCATCAGTGATACCAGGAAGACAATACATAACAGACTGGGGTATTGGGGGCTCTACGGAGCTGATGGCAAATACTTTTGTTCAAGTTTCTTGCCAAACAAGCAATGGCTATTTTAAAGATACATGTGGCAGACACTTAAAGCCAGGTTTTCAGAGTGCTGAATATCTACCCGAGCAGGAATCAACAAGGCCTGCAGGCACTTGATCTGTCTAAAAAGCAGAGCTATAAATTTCAGTAGATTTTTCTCACTGTGCTATTATAACTATCTAAAGTCACAATTTGTACTTACATCATCAGTGACCTCACGTATTATTTTTGTCTTGAAATAACATTTTTTTAATCCAAAAAGCTTAATTACTGCAGTTAACACAGAGAACATATATGCATATTGTATGTTTACGTATCTATTGAATATACACACAGGAATCATTAAAAAGAACCATAAATGTTGGGAAACCTTGCTGGAACCATAATTATACATCATAAAGAGCTTAGTTATAATATACTCAAAGTTTTATTTATCCTCACGAAATGCTGCAAACTGATAATGAACTAAACATAGATCCTGACCAAGCTAGACTGGCTCTTTTCAAAATACAGCTCTTGTCCCTGTAGGTAGGAATTCTGTATGGTGGCTGAGATATGCTGCTGTTAGTACAGCCTGTTCATCAGGGCACTTGCAACCGTGAAATATTGCTTTCTGTATGGAGAGATATCAGTAAAAGTGTCTTGAACAAATTCATTCAAATGCTGCCTCACTTATGCATGAGGGACCAGAGATATTAAATTGCAATGTGAGGTTCTCACAACAATTGCTTACTCTTGGTGCACTAGACAGGTATCAGCTGCCTGTGCAGACAATAAGCAGCAGAACTGAAGCCAAGACTGACAGTGAGTGGAACAAGATAGAATCATAGAATCCTAGAACCAGTTAGGTTAGAAAATGCCTTTAAGATCAACAAGTCCAACCATTACCCCTTAATTTAAGTACATTACTTGTAAAAAGTACATGTAAGCCACATCAACCTCACTTCTCATTCTTCAGCACCTTCCCTCAAAAGAGTTCCATTGCTTTTCCAGAGCCCAGTGGGCCCAGATGTCAGTATCCTTGCACCTATACTACCCCTACTTCCAGCCAAGGCACATAAACTGCATTTACATTCTGACCTGGTGGCATTGTCACTGTCACCTTGCGCAGATATACCTGGATAGCGTATTTGGCACTGGGAAGATGCCACAGCACCTCAAACTACCAAACTGCTGAGAGGTGACTTTAGAGGGGAAAGAATGAGAAGGAAAACTCTGGCCTTTCTATAAGCAGATGAAGCTACAGAATTCAGTGTGGCCAAGCTGAACTTCCACTCTCAGGTCAGTTCCAAAAAGCTCAGCATGTAATAGGGTCCAAGATAAGAGAAGGTTAGGAACACGAGAATAATTAAAAACCTGCAATGGAGAAATGTCATGCAGAGCTGGAAATGTTAGTGCCAGGTCAGGATCAATAACAGAACCAGAGATGGAGAAAAACAATTTCATAGGGAGCACTGGTAGGTCAGAGTCAGCCAAGGGAGGAACAATGTCAGGATACGGTCAGCAAGTACAGGAAAAATTTCAGTCCATGCCACTGCAGCTACATGCACAGAGTTATGCAAGATGATGTGAGAACAGGGTAACAGTAAAAATCTTGTTCTGGCAACACTAGATTATGTTTTCATCTACAAGAATGAAAATACTGTCAAAGTACGACAGCTCTTGATGGACCAGAACTCTCCTTGCTGGTGCCCGCAGGTCACTGATAGCTGAGGAACATCTAAGGAGAGCTCAAATGCTTTCACTATCGATCTTACAGCCAAGAGCTTTTTCACTGACAGCCTATATAATTTTGCTGTAGATCTCACAGCTACCATGTGGGCCAGCAGGTGTCCCTCACGTCACCACGCTCCCTGTGCAGAGAGGATGCAATGTCACGAGTCATTTTCCTGTTGTTGTCTCCCAGTTAGGAGCACAGACCACAGAACTGCAACGTCAACACTTCCCACACACGGCTTACATGCTGGGAGGTGCAGCAGGAACATCTTCCCTGCACCTAGAAAAGCTGTCAAGTTACCCTTCCTTACCATGCATCCTACCAAAAGGCAGGCAGTGGCCTTCTCACACTTGCACTGAGAGCAAGGGAAGCTGTAACTGGTTAAATTGGCTGTAGAGGACTTCCGGGGTGTGCTTGCTTAGGCATTCAGACACAGCATAGCAACATAGCTATGATGTCATGCAAAAAAAACTATGCCCAGGTCACAAAAGCAAAGAACATGGTCCCTGTGTAGCGACTTTTTGTTTCTGCCTGGAGAAAGGAAGAAGATGTTAAATTAAATGGTAAATCTTTCTTCCACTTTATACCAGCAAGAGAAAAGACCTCAGTTATGAAGACCACAATTCTGCATTTAATGGCACCTGACACTTAACTACTTCAAGTTATAATTATACAGAAAAACTCTAGTAATTACATCTTTGGAGACATAATTGACCTAAAAAATAATGGTGATATTTCAGCTGGAAGAAATGTTAAATTGAAGCAGCCAAATTAGTTGCGGTTTACAGATGATTAGTTGTGAGAGAAGGAGTAAATTTGAGCATACCATTTTATGCAATGTATCTGGTAAAGACACTGGAACACTGAGCATGAGTAATTACACAGCAGCCTTAAGCAATAATTAATCAGGGAAGTAATCTAAAAGATTCCAGTGCTGTGGGAGAAAGAGTGATATTTATTACAAGATAATTCCTTTTGTCTATTTTTAATTTAACTCACTTATTATTTACCATATGAGGATTTTAATTCTGTTCATGTACATAACTTCTGTTTGTTAAAAAAGAAATCAAAAAAGAAAGGGTCACAAACGAGACAGAAAGCATTAATAGGAAGCTGTTGGAAACAAAAATTCTAATTTCTAATATCCAGACGTAAAGACTTCAGGCCTTTCTAGCAGAACAAATTTTTCTTCACATCTAATCAATCAAAATAATCTTTGATCTTACTTGTATGTTTCCTTTATGCTCCTGATTTCTAGATTGGATAGGTGGAAAAGAAACTTGAGAATCTATCTGTGATATCTAATATGCTAAGAGAGTCAACTTCCTACTGCTTAGCCAGGCCACAGAGTCTGGGTTCCCCATCTCTTCCACAGTTTTAAAGAACATAATACATTCATATTAGGAATTCTCCAGCCTTCATTAAATATTCTGCATTCAACCCCCAATATTCAGAAAAAACATTTCAGCTGGTGACTAGTATCCATCTAACAATCCCACCACAGCTACTAGGAAGAAAATTAACTCTACACAAACCAGCTAAAGCCAGGAAAAAATAAAAAATTAACTACATGCGATCTCACTCAAGCTCAGAAAAATTGTACATATCTGTGTTCATCAGCTATCTACTTGTTATTTCAAGCACAGAATTGGAACGGAGTGGTTAGGTTCACACTTGGTGTACATATCAGGACAATACCATAGTAATCTCTCCATCACACTTCTGTTTCACACCTCTTCTGCGAACAAGTGCTATGATTTCTGCAAGACTATACAGGTGATAGGGTCATAGGCAGAAAAAGAATGCATGCAGCTCTGGCAAGACGCCTCTCCAGATCATTGCTAGTTAGCTCTAGAAATTCAGTTACATTGACACTCAAACCACACTTTTGGGGAAGTACCTAGAAAATTAATGATTACCTTTCTTCACTGTGAGCCTCTTTACCTGTTGTGCTGACATCTGCTCTCTCTGAATACCATTTTAAAATTTAGATCACACATGGAAACATCACTTAAGCTCAATCAATTATTATTATGTTTTGTGCCTTAATAAGCTTAATGGAGCTGTTCAGTAGCTTGGCACAGCAAAACGAACTTTCACAACAAGGTGTGTTTTAGCCTGCATTATTGCAAAAAACAGGGAGGGATGATGGCATCTAACAAAGAGACAAGTCTCATACCATCAAAACAGGGAAATTATCCAACAAAAATTCAAATTATCAGAAATCATGGCTGCTTTTGGTAGCTATCCCTAAGTATTATTTGCTCTCAATATCAAATTAATTTACAAATTTACTGGAATAACTGAACACACTATCTAAAAAAGGGGAATGTTATCATACCTCTATGCCTTCTTACAAAGCCTTCTATACAAAAGCCCTAGGGTGTTTTTTTTTACATTAATTAAGCTCCCATTCTAATGGTTGCTACATGAAATATGACTTTATTTATTTATTTATTTATTTATTTAATAAATTTACTAATGTTAAATATTCACTTAAATATAACACCGAGAATCAAGGTATGTTGTGAAGAGTTTAAAATTCAGGCTCTGATCCTGCAAGATCACCATGTTTCTCTTAAGGAACTTGATAGTGGGTGAAACAGAGCACTTCTTCACTTTTGTAAGAGATCACTTTCAGCAATGTTTTGATTTAAAACTGGAAATGACTGAAAGCAAAGCAGTTATGTCAGCAATTATTTAAAGAAATTGTTGTGACATTTAATTTCCACAGAAAGTATAATAAACTGGGATATCCTCTGAAACCAAGCAGGGTGGTTGCTAAGGCTGCACTGAAAATAGCAAGCTGTTTCAGGTTCCCTCTAGATTTATTTTTGTCAACCAAGAAAATGCTGGTCTGCTAATAAAATTGTATCAAATAGCACATTTCTAAAAGTTTCATGGTTAAAAATATTTGTTCTCTTTTGTGAAAAGTTATCAGTGAGCATAATTTTTATTAAAAGGACCAGAAATAGATGTACCACTTTGAGCAGAAAATTCTTGCAAATATGCTTTAAAATTGATAGTAACCAGATATCAAACAGAAAAAATTGAAAGCAAACTCATTGCATTGATTGCAGTCTTTCTCTTTTTGCTATGAGTAGGTGGAATACTGGAATTCTTTTCATAGCTACTAGAGTGAAAAATCTATGAAATTGCTATGTTTAATGTTCTTTTTGCAAATGCTGTTCTTTTTTGCTTTGGATTCCTATGAAATCAGGCTGAATTATAATACAAAGCAGGACCACAGAACTCAACATTTCCCAGCTATTTTATTCTGCTTAAAGCATTTCTGCTGTCAGCACGTGTAAAATTTACTGCCACAGAAGAGCATGGAAAAGTTAAACATGCTTTTCTAAGATTTAACATAACTTGTGTGTAAATGAGGCCATACCTTGTGAAGGCTTCTCTGTGCAAGCAGGGCTGAAACACCCGCCATGCATTGTGTCCACAAAAAGTGGGCTGGAAGGGAGTGCCACTTTTCATCCCTTTGTTCAGCAAGAAAAAAAAGAGAAGAAAGAAAGAAAGGAATTAAAAAAAAAAAAAACCAAAAAAAACTCCAACTTAATAAATTCTTATACTCAGCATTCACATGATGCTAGTTACCCTAGCAACTGCCATATCATGTGGGACTCAGTTTGCCTCCAGGCTCCACAGCAGATTCCAGAAACTTACTGGCCTTTGATCTTGAGAAATAGTTTACATTCACACAACACAGACATGCATATACATCAGAAGATTGATACTCATGCAAGGAGAGTCTTTATATTTCTAAGTAATGCTTCGTGTACTTTCTAATTTTACTACTTAGTTCTGAAACCCTGAGAGCTGACTGCATTATTTGCTAACTCTGAATTTTGAGACTAACTTAGTGCTCTGTTGATGAAGAGAAAATAGCACTAATTGAGACCATCAGGATAACGGGAAAACAGGAATTCCAAATAAAACATGGACTAACATGTACAGAGCTGTTGCAGAGTACAAATATATGAGAGTGCCACTTTGTCCAAAAAAATTTTTTCCATAAATCCATGTTTGCCCAAAAAGTTCCATCTAACTACTGTAAGTGATCAAAACTTTACAGTATAAAATCAATACCAGGTTTTCACTAACTTTTTAAAAATACTTCCTTTTATTTACAATTTTGTTGCTATTAAACTCACTGTACTTCACTTATATGGCAACAGCTAAGACTGCACAGACATAATTTTACATTTATCTCCTCCACTTACTCCTGCCTGACAAAGCAGATTTTTTACGGTACTTAACCACATCAGACAACTTTGAAAAAAACTGCTTTTACTGATCTCCTTTCCTCCATTTCTGCATTTGTCTTTCATTTGATGCAGATGTATTGATAGTATTAACTTACATTAGGTCATGTTCCATAGATGCATTCACCACTTTTTTGTAGCTTATATATTGCTGATAAGGGAGTCTGAAGTATCATTGTCCTGCCTTCATCTAGACACAACCTAATTGCAGAAGCTAATGAAAACCAAAAAGCAGAGCAATTGTAGAACCCTAACATTAATTTACACTTTTTTTTTACACAAATTTGACATTAAATTTGAAACATTTATAAAATCTGAGAACAGTTTAATGTGGTACAATGTGCACGTCCAGAATCTACACTGAAATTAAAGGAAGAGGTGATGGTGGTGAAGTCCCCTATAATAAACTCACAAAAAGATGACTACTTAATCTAAATATATATTTGAATAAATATAAAATATAATTTGAGCTTCATTTGACTTTTTATTCAGTGCAACCACATGCTTCATTATTAACCTATTTTTTCCTCTGTGTTAGAGATAACAAAATCAATTTATCTAATGATATCAAAGAAAATAGAGTAGATTACACTTACTTGCAGTCCAACACTAACCAAAATCTCCTAGCATCTTTGCTAGTAACATCTTTGCTACTATTTGCATAACAAACTTTTCTGACCTTGTCTCATAAAGCATTTCCAAATTCTTTCTTCAGGGACTAAATATCAAACTGAAAATAACATTAAACCAGAAGTCATGATAGTGCCTCACAGCAAAGATATTGCCTCGCAGCAAAGATTAACTAATAGAAACACAGCCCTAAAGAACTAGAGGCAGTTTTTAAGGTCATCAGAGCTAAGAGTCAAATGACAAATGAGGCATCAGGACTGCAGCTTGGTGATGCAGCAGCCACATGTAGCAGCTGGCCATGAGTTTCAGAATCTGGGGTGCCTGGCAATACTGTTGTGCAGTAACGTGGACAGCTGGGCTGACCTGACAGCTTGCTGCTTCTGCAAGCCCCCCCCTTCCCCCTCCCAGCTCCCTTTGCCTTTTCACTGATTCCAGCTGGACTCCACTGCTGGCTGATCTAAGCCACCACAACAGCAGGAAATGTGCTATTTTTATTCCTGCATCTATTTTGTGTCATTC
>NW_022994317.1:801817-876263 GCF_012275295.1 Melopsittacus undulatus | reverse complement strand
TTGAGACCAAGAAGTATTTGGAGAGTCTATAGATTTTAAATAAAAACACAACAAAAATAACCAGTCCTTAAAGTCAATAGACTTTGAGCATAATGAATAAAGCTGTATCGGTAGGAAGATTGAATTTAAGCTTTCTTATAGTGTAGGTGCCGAAGAAACATAACAGCTCTGGTCTGGACTTTGGAAATCCACACACCTACAGCTGTTGTGGGTAAACATTACAGTTCACTTAGCTCTGTCCTGGTGGCCGCCATTGTTCATACTCTGAGTATTTCTAGCATGTGATTATCAGACTTGCCAGAAAAATGCTTTATCTTGTATTTGTAATGTCGATATGCACGTCAGTCCTGTGTGGGGAGGTTGCCATATTTGCCATCATGTGGGGGACTGAAGGTGAAACAAAGTGAAACTGGCCTTGTATCAAGAAGCATTTAGGACCAGATATGTAGCAGATGTACAATGAGCTGCTGTAAACTGAAGCTGGTTATGGGCCTTCCATAAAGAGTAACTACACAAGATATATTAATTCATTTCAGAGGGGTTTTGTACATCAGTTTGTGGGTTTTTTTTAATTCCTGTGGAGGATGGTATATCAATACATAGAAAAGCTACTGTTGACAGGAACCCTTATATCAGATAGGATAAACTTTCTTAGTCCTGTTTGTATACAGTATGGACTTTAAACAATGTATTGGAAAAAATGCTGTGGTTAAGTGTTGTCCAATATCTTGTGGCACAGAGGAGGTGCACACAGAGGTTTACTCAGACAATCAGCCTTTTTTATCTTTGGGTATGTACTGGGCAGTATGAAAGTACTCTGGGGACCCTTTCATGGATTGTGCTGGAAAGAAGGAGTATACGTAGACCTGTGTTCATGTTCAGTGAAAAGGAATAAAAAAATAAAGATTTGATAGGCAATTGTTATGACTGTGGTGGGGGGATAATATGTTATCAGACTTTTAAGTTTAACATTTAATCATTAGCTGCAAACACACAGTTAACTGAATATTAATATTCCTTACCAAAAACATAAATGTGATGAATCAATCAAGCGTTCTGAAAGCCAAGAATTTATTTTCCTGGTTCAGTGCTTCACCAGCATCAGATAGATACAATTCAACAAAAATTATCGCGTTGTGTTAGGAAATGCACAAATGTTTCCAATGCATTATTAATGCTTGCCTTAAAAGCTGGATCTTCATTCAGCTAAATACCAAGTGGATGAATGATCTGTGCTCATTTATAAGGCAACTTCAGTTAATTCAGAAAACAAAAAAGCAGCTCTGCAGCGACAGGCCGCAGATTTCCAGTGGCTGTAGCATTCTTTCCGTGCTTGAGTTTTTAAAAAGAAAAGAAATCCTTTTAAATAAGGTCAGTTTTCTAACACATTGGCTCCCCAGTTTCAAAAACAATCTGCTATGTGCAGCATGTGCTGTTCAGAATAAAAAAATTACAACTAATCAGCTATATAAGCAATTGTATCAGTTGAAGATATTTTGTATTTTGTGATGAAAAAACTGTATACTATTTATGCAATTTGTAAAAGATAGAATAGAGAATATACAACTGTGGTTCTTGTGGCTGCCTCTTAACAAGCTAGGCAGGTCATTTAGGCTGAGCACAGTACCACAATGGTGATGGATATCATAAAGAATAGTGATCGGGTTGTGTCTTCAGGGGTTATGCAGTCAGGTGGTCTGTCTGAATTTAGTATGTAGCCACCAGAAGGACATTAGATTAGCAAAAATGGGTTAGTGTGAATTTAGCCAGCTGAGAAGTAGAAGAATAGCTGTGAAATTACACTGGGGTTTGCAATTAGAAAGTATTGACGATGCAGTTATTTGTCCTCAATATCAAACTAGTATAAAACTTTGATTTTGGTCTCTTTTGATATTAAACTGCAGGACCTACTAGAAAACAATGCTGCAGAGCAATGTGACATCTATAGTAATGTGTCCGGTTACTTTGTTTGGGTTTGGGCTTTCTTCTAAGCTAACAGTAGTCGGCATAGTTTTTGTTTCTCATTTGTCCTCCTTTATCAGTTGAAGCAAAGGGACATTGATTACTTGGGAATCGATCTGAAGTGCTGGGAAGGAAGGAGTGAGTGTGATTCTGTAGCATGCTAGTCTTTCTCCTAGAAAAGGAAATTTGAGAGGAGAAGGTGCATGGAAAATAACTCACATAGATGCATTTCAAAGTTCACTGTGCTTCCTTGGCATAAAATACCATACAGTCTCTTACTTACACTGAAAGCACTCGTTTCCATGAAGTGTGGATAGTTGTTAAACAGGGAATACTTAGAAGTCTAAACAGCACTGGCAGTAAGAACCAAAATATATAGTAAGGAAAGCCAACCATTTTTTTTAAGTTGCCTAGATAGTCAGTTTCAGAGATGCAGTCTTGGTTTGTGGTTGGTTGGTTGGTGTTTTTACGATGCTAGGAGGATCTTTTCTGGATTAACTGTGCTGATTAATAATAATATTAGTATTAACGTCAGTCTGCCAAGTGTTGGTTTCTCCAGTTCTGGTCATCATACCTAGAGCAAGTCTTTTAAGAGTATTAGCTCCTTTAAAATGAAACTGTTTTAAAACCAAAGGAACTTGCCATGAATGGTTACCGTCAGTAATGATGGAGACCCCACTGAACCATGGTCAAAAAGCAGATACACAACATAGGACATTTTGTGCCTGTATATCTGCATCTCCCTGTGTTTCCTACAGCATCATGCAGAGATTTTAGGAGGAATCAGTAGAGAATTTTAGTAACTGTCATTTGTGCTTAATCATTCACCGTCATTACTGATTTCGTCAGACATTAAATAAACACTCACGTTATGTTACAATACGTAATGCAATAGCTAGATATTATTTGTTAATCATTAGCCCATGCAGAAACTTAAACACATCACATTATCGATTTTTCTGTTTATATATGAAGCCAGTTATGCTTCGTACATTGAAAATTCTAAACATATAATATTTAATAATTATGCAGAGGAGAGGCTTCTGGGACTGTACAATGTTAAAGTTTTAATAGCTAATCCATAGTCTTCTCTGTGACTATAAAGTATGTTCTTGTTTACTGAGTTGCATAAAATAAGCTGTATTTCTCTAGGATTAACAACTGGATTTAAAAATACAAGGTGGGAGCAGGGGGTATATACTTACATTCACAGGTTTTCATCCACAGGTGAAACACCATTTTATAACATTTAGACTTACATTTTGTTCAAAATATTTTACAGTGCTATTACCTTCACTAAATGCTACCTGTTATTCAGCAGGTCAGAGTAATAGCCAAACTTTCCCAGAGGGGTACAGACAACCGATTTTTATTCTTTGCTAAGCATATGATATGGTTATGCCTAGTAAATGTCTTCTGGACAATTAATCCTGCTTCTTAACCTCTGAATGTTTAAATGTTGCTTACTTTAATGTATTCACCAAATTAAGTGAGGAGTTGTAGAGTAGAAGAGAAGCACATCATATCAATAGTCTCCTGGCATGCACTCTCTGTAAAGAACAAGAACCTTAAGAACCCGAATCTTTAGTAAGCTTACCAAAATACTAAATTGTGTCTGGGAAAAAAGAAAAACCAAAGGCAAAGATGCACAGACTGGCTTAGACAATGCGAGTATAGTTGTTTTTACTGGCAATTATGCCCTGGTAAACAGATGTGTTTTTACGTAGGCTACATTATTTAAATTCCCATTTCTGATTTGCCATGGCAAAGAAGATTAGAAAGATTAGCAAAAAGAGTTTTTGCTTGCTGACTTTAGGATATGTTAAATTGTTGTTGTGTTTATTTAGTACTCCTTTAGTTTGGCAAATCATAACCTCAGTAGGAAATGCAGACACCTAACACTAACTTTACAATCATCAGTAATGCAATAAGCTTATTTAAAGAAAAAAAAGAAGGCAAAACCCCACATGGAATTAAACTACAGAACCTGGCTTTAAGTTGCGTCTGAACTATTTGTCAGTGTAACCTTTTAAAGGTAGCTTTCTGTTCCAATATTTTGCTTAGCTTTTTGACACAACATTTGTTATCAACAAAGAGGACTTGGACCAATGAACAAAACACAATTCTTGTCCTGCATCCAAGCAATGCAAAAAACTGCTTCATCCTTGGCAAAAGCCTGTAAGTTACATTTTCCTTTTATTAATCAAACTAACATTTCTGTGTATTTTACTCCATAAATGTCCCCAAAGCCATTTTTTCATGCGTTTATATTACATCATGTGTACTGTAGTCTCTGAGTTTATTGAACTAATTATTACAAAATCAACAATAATAAACGTTAATTTGCCATTTTTCATCTGTGTTTTCTAGGAATTCATACAGTTTCATCTGCCAACCAGGCAAAAATAGAGAGCTCATGAGTATTATATGTTGTCTTTAGATAGCAAATACTAGCCTGAGTGAAATTCCAGAGATGAACTGAATCTCTTGTCAAGAAAAATTCTATTCTTAAAGTTATCTTTTTCATTGAATATACAAGTAGTTAGTATGTAGAGTATTGTTGACCTGTAGATAAAAACTGAAATCTTCACACCTACATCGCTCTTCCTGAAAGATGTTTTTAACTTGATTCTTCTACATTTATGCTTGCAGATTTTATTTACCGCATGGTTTGAGCATAGATAAAAATGGTAACTACTGGGTCACTGATGTAGCTCTCCATCAGGTACGTTTACTTGTTTAATAGTAGGATCATAATATTTTGCCAAAAAATGTTTTTATTTTCCTAGAGACTTGACACCAAATTATTTATCTCGGCCTGTTAAGATAAACATTAAGAATTATTCCTACCAAAATGCCACCCCATGTGGCCTTCGTGGAATATAGATGTGTTGAAATATTACTAGACATAGTAAATAATGGACAGTTGGAAATCATAGAAATCATAGAATAGTTAGGATTGGAAAGGACCTCAAGATCATCTAGTTCCAACCCCCTGCCATGGGCATGGACAGGGACACCTCACACTAAACCATGTCACCCAAGGCTCTGTCCAATCTGGCTTGAACATGCCAGGGATGGAGCATTCACTACTCCCTGGGCAACCCATTCCAGTACCTCACCACCCTCACAGTAAAGAATTTCTTCTTATATCCAGTCTAAACCTCTGCTGTTTAAGTTTCAACCCGTTACCCCTTGTCCTATCACTACAGTCCCTAATGAATAGTCCCTCACCAGCATCCCTGCGGCCCCCTTCAGATACTGGAAGGCTGCTACGAGGTCTCCACGCAGCCTTCTCTTCTCCAGGCTGAACAGCCCCAACTTTCTCAGCCTGTCTTCATACGGGAGGTGCTCCAGTCCCCTGATCATCCTGTGGCCCTCCTCTGACTTGTTCTAACATACCATGTCCTTTTTTATGTTTGAGACCCCAGAACTGTACACCAAACTCCAAGTGAGGTCCTCACGAGAGCAGAGTAGAGAGGGCAGGATCACCTCCTTTGACCTGCTGGTCACGCTCTTCTTGATGCAGCCTAGGATACGGTGGCTTTCTGGCTGTGAGTGCACATTGAAACGGGCTCATGTTCATTTTCTCATTGACTAACACCCCCAAGTCCTTCTCCACAGGACTACCATGAATTTCCTTTTTGCCCAAAGTATCTGATTTTTAAACATTGATTCTTTCAAGAAATAAGAAGTTTTTCTGCTACATCTTGGCTTATAAAGTCTCTATACTTAAATCCAAAATGTGAAACTAACTCAATTTGCTGTAATCACAGGAAATTTATACTTAGGCAGAAATTTACCTAGAATTGAGGCTATTAAAAAAACTAGTAATGGATGTCATAGTCAATGTAAGCATATTCTATAACGGAAATCTCTCTCTTCCCCTTGACTGAAAAAAAAAGGTTTTCAAACTGGGACCAGATAAGCAGGAACCATTACTCACCTTAGGAGTCGCTATGCAACCGGGCAGTGACAAAAATCATTTCTGTCAACCAACTGATGTGGCTGTGGATCAAACACTGGCAGCATTGATGTCTCTGATGGCTACTGTAACAGTCGAATCATTCAGTTCTCTCCAAATGGACTATACTTGGGCAGTGGGGAGAAGGTACAGATTGGAGCTCTTGGTACTGCTGTTATCATGAACTCATCATGATCCATGAGATTGCTGATGTTACTGATGCTTTTATTTATACATGTGTGCTAATGAAATACCTTTCATTACCTCAGCTTAGTCACTGCATTCCAATTTTCTCTCTTCTGTTCATACAGGTACTTGTAGTAGTTATATAGAATCATAGAATAGTTAGGGTTAGAAAGGACATCAAGATCATCTTAGTTCCAACCCCCTTGCCATGGCAGGGACACCTCACACTAAACCATATCACCCAAGGTTTCATGCAGCTTGGTCTTGAACACTGCCCGGATGGAGCATTCACAAGCTACTTGGGCAACCCATTCCAGTACCTCACACCCTCACAGTAAAGAATTTCTTCCTTAGATCAGTCTAAACCCCTGCTGTTTAAGTTTCAACCCGTTCCCCCGTGTGCCTTAATGAAGTCCCTAATGAAAGTCCCTCCCCAGCATCCTTGTAGGCCCCCTTCAGATACTGGAAGGCTTCTATGAGGTCTCCATGCAGCCTTCTCTTCTCCAGGCTGAACAGCCCCAGCTTTCTCAGCCTGCCTTCATACGGGAGGTGCTGCAGTCCCCTGATCATCTTCATGGCCCTCCTCTGGACTTGTTCTAAAGTACCATGTTCTTTTTATGCTGAGGACACAGAACTGCACACAATACTCCAAGTGAGGTCTCACGAGAGCAGAGTAGAGGGGCAGGATCCCCTCCTCTTTGATGTGGTCACGCTCTTCTTGATGTAGCCCAGGATACGGTGGCTTTCTGGGCTGTGAGTGCACACTGCTGGCTCATGTTCATTTTTCTTATTGACTAACACCCCCAAGTCCTTCTCACAGACTACATGAATTTCCCTTTTGCCCAACCTGTAGCTGTGCCTGGGATTGCTCCACCCAGTGTGTAGGACCTTGCACTTGGCATGGTTAAACTTTCATGAGGTTGGCATCAGCCCACCTCCCAAGTGTGTCAAGGTCCCTCTGAATGGCATTCCTTCCCTCTAGCGTATCAACAGAAACCACACAGCTGGGTGTTAATAACCCTAACCCTAACCCTAATATATTCTCTATGATAAAAAAATGGGATGTGGTAGCATGCTTTCAGTACAAGTATTGTGTGTCTTATCAAGAAAATGCCTGATTTTTACAAAAAACCTTCTTTTTTTAAACACTTGATTAATAATGTAAGCCTTTAAATTTTTGCAAGATTTATGTCATGAAACCAATCTGTTTAATTTTTTATTAATAATTCATTTCTGCCTGACTCAGATTATGTATCAAGCATACACTACTCCAAATATTGCAGGGAAAATAGTGAATTCATAAATCCAAGATTTACAATGATTACCACAATTTACCTATGTAAGTGAGTAAAATGCTAGAAGAAGAGAGCAAATGGTTTTATTCTTTTCCCAATATCATACTGCATATGTGGACATATTGCTGTTTTAAGCAAAACAGATAGTGTCAGTGTGTACTTTAACACAAACCTTGATATTTTTTTGCAGAGACTTCTTTAGGCAGGGCCAAACTGGACAATTTCATATCCCTCACAGCTTAGCCCTGATCCCGACTTCAGTCAGCTCTGTGTTGCCGACAGGGAGAACGGTCGAATTCAGTGCTTCAGGTTACAGACTGGGGAGTTCATAAGAGAGATAAAAGCACAAATCATTTGGAAGAGAGTTGTTTGCAGTTTCCTATGTTCCAGGTAATCTTTTTTCTCTTCTCCAGTTTTCAAGTAGTTGCTTTATGCAAGTATATCACAATACGTAGAACTTCATACAGAGTACCTCATGTTATCTTAGGACAGATATTTATTCTCTTTCAAAGTAGAGCTGATGTGATGGAAAATTGAGAGCTGTCCTGTTTTTGCTGTTTCTGAGATGAGAAAACTTGTATATAATCTCTGCTTCTGAGAAATGATGATAGACTCCCTAAATGTTATGTCAACAATGAAGGATCTTGTTGCTTCTTAGTGACTGCACAGTCAATTACTTCGTAATAATGCTTTAAAATATTTCAAGGTCCATTAAAGAAAGAAGAATAAAAAGTTTCAAATTATCAAGAAAGTTTGGGATTTCAAAATTAAAAAAGTTAACAGTTTTGAAAAATTTGTTGGTCTTATATTACAATTTTGGCTAACAATTACTGTAATAAGTTGTGAAGTTAGATTTTTAATACTGACACTGAAAGTCATGTAAACATCCAAAGAGTGGACAAGCAATTTTGGCAGTCAGGCTGACTAACGTAGTTGGTATGGAATTTAGTATCAGGGCTATCTCTCTACATCTGCCAAGAGCCCAAGAAATGCTCTACTGAATGAGTACTTGTTACCTATATATCTGTCTCTGACAGTGGCAGCACCAGAGGATTCTAAGGAATATTTAATCAGCTTGACTGCATTCTGTGATCCAATCCTCTCTGGCTCCTCATGCATCCACAGCATTTATTTTAAGGGTGTTAGGAGGTAGCTTCCTGATCTCTTCTTCATATTCCTATAGACCTATTGCCCATGAGTTTTCCTAATCCCATTATGAAGTGGCTGTACTGTCTGTCCCCTTGATCCTGCAGTTACCGGCTCAGAAGTTCGCTAGCACTTTATTTTTTTAATCTAAAAAAGTGGTACAGTTTCATTGAGTGATTCTAAGTCTCAGCATTTGGGAGTTTGTTGAGAAAACACTTCCATACTCCCAGATCTGTTGCCTCTTAGCTTCTCCTCTCCAAACCAGAGAACTCCAACCACCTTAATCTCTCCCTATATGACATTTAATTGTTCAGCCATTGACTATGTAGTTGCCTTGCTCTTCTAACATCTTTAACTTCATTACGACTTTCTTGAGAGGCAGAGTAATCCAGTCTCAAGACTTTCTCAATATCCTCAAGCTTTGACTACCCTGCAGAACTCAGTACCTTCCTCAGCCTGGAACATGTCCTGTTCTCCCCATTTTTCAGGCATTGATGAAGACTATTGAATGTAATTGTTGTCTGCAATCCCTGCAGGATTGCACTACTCAGACTTCTGTATCCTGAAAAATTATAAGCTTGCCCTTAAAACTCTGTTCTTGCTCTCTGTTCATAATTGGTCTTTCATTCAGCCTGTGACAACTCAATTCTCTTAATAGCTTCTGATGCACAGCTGGTCAAAGGTTTTCTGAAAATCAAGCATGTCTACAGAATCTCTTTAGCTGTATGCTTTTTCTCCCCATTGAGAGGTGAGGCACAATTTCTCCTTAAAAGAAAGACATACCAACTTGTTTCCAACAGTCCACAGGGGTACATGTCTATCTTCATTATAGTTTCTACAGTCTTACCGGGGATGGAGGCCAGAATAGTTGATGTGTACTTCTCAGGCACCATTTTGAGCCCTTCTTATAGGAGGGCATTACTTGGTAGTCTGCTAGTTTCTGGAGGAGTGGCTGTTTGCAGTACTAGGTTATTCCAGCTTGACCTGAGTCTGTAATTTCGCATTTGACTCCCTTCTGAACTTAAGTGAATGCTATCCAAACCTGGTAATTATAACATCCAACTTGTCTAGCATCTTTAACGTATCTCCTTCCAGTTGAACTGGCACCTCTGACTATTAGCTACAAAAAAAAAAAAAGAGTGTCAATCTCCCTCAACAGAAAAAAATAACAAAACCTGGAGCTTCTCTGCCACAGGCCCCTCATCAACCTGAGTTGCCCTTCACACCTTTTCCTCTTGTGGTCCCACTGATTCCCTGGCTGCTTTCTGCTGTTGATGCATATAAAGAACATTCCATTATCCCATCAAGCATCCTTATCAAAGCATTCTTCAGATATTTTTTTTAATGCTTTCAAGTTTTGGTTTGGTTTTTTTTTTACATTTAACCAATTTGTAATCTCTTGCTTGGCTTGTTCTTCTCCTTGAAACAAAATGTGCATCTTTTATATGCCAAGACTGCATACCTCGCTAAACTTTCCTCTCCGTGAATTTAGTTTCCTATTGGGTTGACAGACATTTCAGTCTGTCTTTTTCTCTAGCATGCTTTTTCATCTGTACTATTCCAGTTCATCTTGGACTATAGTGGTTGTATGTGTGGTGTTAAAGCAAATCTGGTGTTGTTGCAGGTCTCTCTTGCAGTTAATGGAATGCCTTATCCTGGAGAGGCAGAACCAGTACAAGGATGTGTGATGAACTTCTATTGGAGAAATAGTTGATACTTTTATTTCCAATTAGAAAAGTAGAGTATTGGACAAAGTGCCTGGTGCCTGTAATTATATATATAAAAATGTTGGTAGCAATCCTACTTCTCCAACTATTCATAGAACTGTCATAGTGAAATAAGATATTTTATAACGTAAGATATTGGAAGGGAATTCTTTATCATATTAACTGAGAATCAGTTACTTTCTCATATTAACACTAGAATTTCTGGGTCTTAGTTGCTACATGTGGTACACATTAGGGTTAGGGTTAAAATATACTATCCTCAAGATGATTCTTACAGATAATACCTTCATTCAGGATAACGATTATTTTCATTGCCATAAGACAGTTTTTTTAAAGCTAATTTAAGAGAAGAATGAATGCTTGATGTATTTCATATATTTAGGTGCATAACTAATAATTGACAAAAAGGAAGAGAGTATTCCTACGCAGAAATAATATTCAAACTGTATGGTGCACCCTTCTTACAGAGTGGTTTGGAAGCTATGGTAAATGTCATTCATACAAAAGTGTTACATAAAAATTTTGTGATAAAAAAAATAATTCCATAGATTGTCTTACACCTTACAGGATGAATTGAAGATTCACGTATCTGGGTTACATGTATGTTGTTATTGCAGTCTAGTTTTAAATTCTATTCCAGAGGAGGTTTATCCCCCGAGTATAGCAAAATAGCTGTGTTGCATACAAACTCTGACAAAAACCAATATGGGGGCTGGCGCCCAAGATTCACAATTTTTAAATATATATTTCATAGGATGAAATCAAATGCAAATATATATTATATCATTATTGTAAATATTATAAACTTTATAAATATTGTAAATACTATAAATATTCTAAAATACTATAAATATAAAAATATTTAGGTTGAATACTTTGAATAATCTTCATCTTATTATCCTTGGAGAAGGCCAAAACATCCATTAGAAATCTAATTCCTCTCCCTGGACCCTCTTAGGCCTTCACACCATCAGCTACTGCTTTTTCAGTCTAAGGACAGAAATGACCAGTCTCAAAGTCCTAGGAGTAAAAGGAGACAGCATGACGTGTAGACACTAAAGTGACTGCCCTATAATCTTCACAGAGCTTTGAGATGACTACATGTGTGGTGTTTCAGAGGATACAAACAGTATTGTTGAGATGTTCATGCCAGAAGCAGTGTGATAGTTTGCACACAGGAACGTACGTTCTTTTTGTTTTTAACATCATAACTTATATTCTGTATCTTCCAAGGCAGGAGACCACTAGCTGATACCACTGGCCAAAAGATCGTTGGCTTAAGACAAAGATTTAAGTACCTGCAAGCTCTGCATGCAGAATTGGTATGCTTACAGCTCTGTTTGCTTAAAGACCATTCTTAGCATTGCTGCTGCCCTATGAAACAGGGGTGCGAGTGCATGAGTTTTCACAGGAGGAATTCAAAATGCATTTGCCTTGGGTACATCTGTCCCTTTGTTATGTCAATAACTACTTAAACAATAGCATGATTTTTCAGCATCTAGTATTTAATGTATCGTTTGCTAAGAAGTCAGCTGCTTCTTATTGAGGTTATCAATACGGAAAACTCAAGGGGTGAAGTAAAGACACAAGTACTTAAAATTTTTTATATTCATGTCATAGGGCGGTCTCTTATCACTAGAAAATGAATCTAGATAATTTTAAGTCCTATTTCCATGAAGCGGAAACACTTCCCAGTTCTAATCTAGAACACCCAATGGCAAGCAACATGACTTTCAGTGAGAGGGACCTGATTAGCAGACATCATTTTTAGTTAGGATTCAAAGAAGTTTAGATATATTACAGGAATAAAAATATAATCAAATGTTCATTTAACTGGATAAAAAATGTATGAGAAGATAAAGCCCGGCTCAGGTATAGTCAACCAGTAAGACTCTGCTGTTAATAAATGAGGCTTCTGGCTCTAAGCTAGTGACTGTATTTGTCCAGTTATATTCATGGATTTTAACTTGGGGCATCTGGTTCAGTGCTCGCAGTAACAGGAGGACTGGACCACATAAGTGTGAATTATGAATGGATATACTTTTTCTGATATAGTAACCTGAACAAGAAAAATTCTAAGGCTTTTATTTAAAGGAACACTAGAATAAAATAAAATGGAATTATTCATCACCTGCAGGGAGGAAAAATCGTGTATATAATTTTCTTTTTAGCTTTCTGCAAAATAACTAAAACTGCAGTAGCTAGTGAGCCCTGGTCAGAAAGCTTAATCCCATGTGATTTGAGTTGTAATCAACATTTTTATTTTGTCAGACTCCTTGAACCTTAAAATTGTGACCGGAAATATCTCTGTGGCATAAGAGTTACTTATTGCAAACACCTTCATGGATCAAGCTCTTTCTTATTTCCATGGCCTTGTGAGCTATTTAATCATTTATATTGACTCTCCTTGGTGAAGCTGAAGGGAATTGTTTACTGTAGGATTGTACTTGAACATTGAGGAAAGCTAGAGAGAAATGTCATGGTCTTGCTGAAATGTCAGTTGTCCTGAAGAATAATTGTATTTACAGAAATGGAACAAAAAAAAAAAAAAAAAAAGCGCGTATAAAAGGCTGGTATTGAGGTAACAGAAAAAAAGGTTAGTCTGATTCATAATGAAAAATGAAGGAAAGAAACCAGTATTTCACATAGATAGAAACAGGCTTCTGCAAGTTGGAGGCCAAGAACGCTATGTAATTTGAGTGTACTTTTTACTCAATTTCCATACAGATAAATGAAACAGTGTTACATAGTAGAGGCTATTTTTTAAGCAAATACAAACATTGCATTTCAGTGATGACAAGTGCTTCACAGGCACTAAAAATAAAAATTTAACTAGTGATTAATTCTGTCCCACCCATCTGGTATGGTCCGATGGTTATCTGTGTCAGCTCCCTTTTGATGCAGAAAAGGTCTCTGAAATGTAACTGTGCTCAGTTTACACAACACACCCCAACAACCTTCCCTCTGTTTTTACAGCCCTCAACCAAAAAAAACGTACTTAAAAATGGCAAGTGGCTTTATCTTTCTGCATAGTCTTTCAATATGCAGCCTTGATAGTCAACCATATGCAAAAAAAACCCACATTTTTCTATTTATATTATTTACCTAGTTTTACTCTTTTTTTTTTCCTTAAATATCTTCATAAAATGACGAGAAAAAGGAAAACAAAAATAAAAATAAAAACATGTAAAACCTTACTATAAAGGAGATAAGAAATACATGTAGAGAATCAAAGGGGTAAAATAGCAGTTTCGGAAGATGAGAAAGTAGTTTTAATCATTTGTATCATGATGTGGGTCCTTTACGTTGGAAATGAAGTTTATTTCCCTCTCAGAAAAAACCAAACCAGTCTGCTTGAGAGGTCTCTATAAAAATATTCACACATCGTAAATGTTTTTCCTTGGTGAATCAGAGCTTGTGTGGTTGCTTTAGCCAGTGTATATCAGATGAGGGAGAAATACCAGCAGATCGCAACTGGCAATTCCAAGCATATAGAACAAAGTAGAATAAAGGAGGCTGAGATGTATAAAACAATTACATCCTTATTGTCAAAAATAGTTATCCTTCTGTTTCTCTCTATTTGTACGTTCAGCCCTACTGGAGGGGCACTGGAAAGAATGTTCACAATGCAGCATTATAGTAGAACAAATATAGAGATACATTAAGAATGCATTTTGGTTCTTTTAGTAAGATAGCTAGTTGACGCCGGTCCTAATGCTAAGAGGAAAACCGGATTAGTACCACCAGAAAACAGCTCCCCCCGGTTATAAGTACAAACTCTAAACTTTTTAGTGTACCGTTTTCCTGCAATTACATCTTTCAACTCCACTTGAAGAAAACAGGTAGCCAATGACTATTGCCATCCTCCTGCTTAATAAATGGCAGGAGTGGCATGTTATGTCACAACTTCCTTGTTGAAGGCTTATTACTATTTGCTGCTCGAAGTGGGGGTGTGGAGGTAGGAGTCTCCTGTGTGGAGGACAGTAGTTTTGCTCAGAGGTAGACAAGACAGGGTTTGGAGGGGGAAACGGGGGGAAACACAAAAAAAAAAAAAAAAAGTTGCTCTTGGGCTTGTAAACTACGACTTGAACAGAGAGCACTATGATTGTATAGCACATGTGTTAGTGTGTTAAAGTTGTTCGAAACTGAAGCATTCCCTTTGCCTTCAGAACAAAACATCATTTTGATACAGAATCAAAATGGAGTGATTCAAGAGTATGTCCTGACCAAGCTATTAAGACATGCAGGTTGTGGTAAAGCAACAGCCAGTAATCAGAGCGTGGTGTAGTTGCTTGCTCACTCCTCTTTTCCTCATCGGCAGGTTGGGGGGAAGAACAAAAGAATGTAATCCCACAGGTGTTGAGAAAGAACAGGCCAGTCAACTAAGATATAACAACAAAACACTGGTGCTACCACCACAATAATAATAAATGGTAAGGGGAAAATAACAAGGGGAGAGAATATAAACTAAAAAGAGAAAGGAACAAAAACATAAGCACAAGTGATGCACAATACAATTGCCTCACCAGCTGCCAACCAATACCCAGCTTGACCCTAGCAGCAGTCTGGGCCTTCCGGGTAGCTCCCCTCAGTTTATATAGTGGGCATGAGGTTCTGTGGTATGGAATACACCCTTTGGCTAGGTCAGATAGGGGGTCCTCTCTCTGCTTCTTCTCGGCTTCCCATGCCCCTTCTCACATGGCAGAACATGAGACTCAGAAATTCCTTGACTGGAGTAAGCATTACTTAGCAACAACTAAAACATTGGTGTGTTATCAGCATTGTTCTCAGACTAAAGCCAAACACAGCACTGCACCAGCTACTAGGAAGCAGAAAAGTAACTATTACAGCCAAATCCAGGACAGGAGTTAAATCAGACTTTAAAATATTATAGCTAGACATATTTACTCATTAAGTTAGCACAAAACATGCGATTCTTTATGCACATACAAAACAGCATAGAGGATTTTACTGGAATTGGTTTTCTCCTTGTAGATGGAGACGTAATAAAGTAGTCAGGAATGCTCAGGTGCAGTTTTCAAAAGTTCTTCAGACTTTCAGAACCAAAGTTCTCTCATTGGAGTTTGGAAAATATAACCCTTTGTCACAAGTTTCGTTAAAAGAACTTTACCTGCCTTCCTTTTTTTTTTATTGATAATACATAATATACTGAATTTCTATATTACATGTGGAAGTGTTTATTTATCAGAATGAGATATTTATTTGACATTATATCACACACCTACTTGCAAAAAATAGATCTTTTGGGGATTTTCCTGTCCTTTAAATCGTAGATAGTTTTTAAGAATAAACTCTCCCTGACACCTCTCCTTTCCCCATTGAGAAAAAGGAAGAGCATCTTTGCTAATGAGTGATATCATTCAGACTCTCTCTGCCTTACTTTGGGATAACATCAGCAAGAACTAAAAATGTCTCCATAAGTGTTTTTCCTTTGTGTCCTTGTTACTCCTTGTTACACATTTCAGGTATTCTAGCTTATTCTTTAATGCCTTGTTCTGTTGCCTTGATGCAAATGGATTACATGCTGGAATTGTATTCTCCTTAAAGAATCAGGAAAAGTTGTAGAAGGCAGATTGAAAAACACCCCAGAATCAACAGACCCTATGAAGAAGCAGGAAAAAACAACATTTAGTCCAACAACACACCAGCACTGGAATTTCATTTGTTCTTATTACAACTCTTCTAATTATCCCTGTTGTTGTTCTGCTGGCAATTTTGTTATTTATTCGATGGAGGAAGACAACTGTCTATGGAGGTAACCATGAGTAACTCTAGAGAACAGGCTTTTATTATTGCAGTTCAAAACATTGCTGAATACTGAGGCGTGAGGGTATGAAGAGAGAGGCTCGCTGTCCTTTACCCTTCTGAACAGTTACTGTGACACTGCATGCAAACCAAGAATCGGTGTACATACAGCAACTGCAGCCTTTAACATTACATTTCAAGCCACCACCTTTTCAGAACATGTATCTAAAACTTTAATTGGTGCCAAGCCAAAAATTTGTGTCTCAGAAACGAGATAATTAGAATATACTCATGTTATAAAATTTATGTCTAGAATACATAAATTTTAATACTTTTAAGCATAGTTTGATTTTCAGTTTGGAATCTTTAAATTTTTGAGAACAAAGGACTCTAAAAGTGTATGCAAAAAGCAGACAGATAACATTTACAAGGCATTATATATTTTTGTTCATTATTACCTTGTGCATTTTGTGAGTCAGATACTATAATTGACCTCTACCCACTGCTGTGAGACCTTTAATTGGTAAATTTGCTGGTAGTTCACATTTCGTAGTAAATTAGTTTTGAGAAAATGGTAGACTAAAGTAGGAGTTTTGATCATGATACTTTGTATTGCATAAATAGCTTTATCAAGATACTCTCATCAAGAAAAGAAAATGTACATGCAATAAGGTAAATAAAATAGTTCTGCTACTGACTAAGGCATACAATGGCAGATTAGGTAATTCGGAGATCTTCTGTTGCTGTGCAGCTGAACTGGATATATTTTATTTGAAGATTTCAAATAAAAGCTTCCTAACTTCTTTGTGTTCAAACAAGTTTAGCACATTAGATACGTTAACACTCTAGACTACTGCAGTAGTGCCATTAATGGATATGATCTGTAATAGCATCTTTGCATTCCAGTTGGATTGGAGCAGTGTTTGAATTTACTGTGTCAAGGAGCATAATACAGTTACACTGGTAAAAGTAACTTCTTGCACAGGTTTCTGGAAACTACGTAGCATATAAGAAAAGACAGATAAGTAATGGCACTCATTTTTCCTTAGTTAAAGAATGTGAAGAGCTACCAGGGAGGAGGATAAATGCAGTGTGAGAAAGTTTCTCCAAAATACCTGAAGAAATTCACTGTCTTCCATAAAAACAGTCTTCTTTCAAGGAAAATGATACCATTTCAAATGTCAAGTTGCAGTTTACAGTGTGCTGCAATGTAGTTGTGTACATTATAAATAGCAAGGTTATTGTCCTTCGTGTAAACTCTTTACAGTAACATGAATGAACAGTTGAGGGAATTCAATTTTCAGAAATATCTTGCATGTGAATCTTCTTAGTGGTTGAATTGGCATAAACTGTACATCTGTGGTATGGTGATTTTGTTAGGAATTATAATTTCACCTTAGTCAAGAAACCGGAAAGTATCAGTTTTGCTTGTTAGAGCTGCTGATTAATTTGTTGAATGTCTGTGCTTTGTATCCTAGATAATTATTTAATTATATTTAATTTTGTGGATTTATATTTCATATTTCATTTATATTTAATCATAGAATATGTTTTTTGGAGTTTTTTTTAGCTTATTTTTGAAATCTACTTTGTTTTTCAGGTGATGGGGAACACAAACTTGATTCAAGTTCAGGAAGAATTTAGGCAGAGTTAGAGGTAAGTCTGAGTCATTCAGGATCTTTTAAGAGCAATAAGTGGAGGCTTTTTTTCTATCCACTTCTAGCTGAATAACAGATTTGATGGAATGTTCTCAGAGAAAGGATTGGGGGCAAACCTCAGGTGTTTTGTGGAAATGTATTATATTTGTCTCTAAATTGGAGTGTCATCAATTTGATAGGTGAACCACTTGGTGGATAAAGAACTGGCTGGATGGTCGCACTCAAAGAGTTGTGGTCAACGGTTCAATGTCCAGCTGGAGACCAGTAACGAGTGGTGACCCTCAGGGATCGGTGTTGGGACCGGTCTTGTTTAATATTTTTGTCGCTGACATGGACAATGGAATTGAGTGTGCCCTCAGCAAGTTTGCCGATGAAACCAAGCTGTGTGGTTCTGTTGATACGCTAGAGGGAAGGAATGCCATTCAGAGGGACCTTGACACACTTGTGAGGTGGGCTGATGCCAACCTCATGAAGTTTAACCATGCCAAGTGCAAGGTCCTACACCTGGGTGGGAGCAATCCCAGGCACAGCTACAGGTTGGGCAAAAAGGAAATTCATGGTAGTCCTGTGGAGAAGGACTTGAGGGTGTTAGTCAATGAGAAAATGAACATGAGCCAGCAGTGTGCACTCACAGCCCAGAAAGCCAACCGTATCCTGGGCTACATCAAGAAGAGCGTGACCAGCAGGTCAAAGGAGGTGATCCTGCCCCTCTACTCTGCTCTTGTGAGACCTCACTTGAAGTATTGTGTGCAGTTCTGGTGTCCTCAACATAAAAAGGACATGGTACTGTTAGAACAAGTCCAGAGGAGGGCCACGAGGATGATCAGGGGACTGGAGCACCTCCCATATGAAGACAGGCTGAGAAAGCTGGGGCTGTTCAGCCTGGAGAAGAGAAGGCTGCGTGGAGACCTCATAGCAGCCTTCCAGTATCTGAAGGGGGCCTACAGGGATGCTGGGGAGGGACTATTCATTAGGGACTGTAGTGATAGGACAAGGTGTAATGGGTTGAAACTTAAACAGCAGGGGTTTAGACTGGATATAAGGAAGAAATTCTTTACTGTGAGGGTGGTGAGGTACTGGAATGGGTTGCCCAGGGAGCTTGTGAATGCTCCATCCCTGGCAGTGTTCAAGACCAGGCTGCATGAAGCCTTGGGTGATATGGTTTAGTGTGAGGTGTCCCTGCCCATGGCAGGGGGGTTGGAACTAGATGATCTTGAGGTCCTTTCCAATCCTAACTATTCTATGATTCTATGATTCTATGACACCTTTCATCCATCATTATCTGCCCACTGAAGAGGATGTGTCACTACCAGTGGCAGAGCAGTACCTCTAATAATGGGTTATCTAAATCTGGTGAAGGAAATAAAGCACTTCGAGATGAAGGGCAAACTTGGGAACACAAGTAGGCTACATAAAGACTTAGTGAAACAACAGATGCAGTTTAAAATTTCTACTGCAAAAATTAATTTACTTTCTTATTCATAATCTCTGTACTTAGCTTTTGCGGCTAATGTGCTGATCTCTAAAAACAATTTATGTAAGGACACATAAAATAGTCTTCATTGTCTTGGTGAATCGGTAGATAGATTTTTATTCCCCCACAGAGTAAAGTAAACCTTACAACAAACCTTTCCTTTCCACAGGGAAAGGCAGTAGTGGCCTTAACCTTGGGAACTTTTTTGCAAGTCACAAGAGTTACAGTCGAAAAGGTTTTGACCGAGTGAGCACTGAAGGCAGTGATCAAGAAAAAGATGAAGATGAAGGCACAGATTCAGAGGAAGAGTGTTCAGCACCTCCAACTCCACCAGCACCTTCATCCTCCTGAAACCAGCCTTTAAGTTCTCCATTATATGATCCAACCCAAAGTCATATTCCTTTTCCCGTAAGCACGTTTAAGATTTTGTGTATTTAATTGTAAACTGTACTAGTCTGTGTGGGGCTGTACACTGGTTTCATTAGTTTTTGTTTGGTTTTAGTTCTGTTTTTTAGGTAGAGGAGTGTAAGAAAGTTCCATATCAGTGCTGTTGTTTTTTATGTGAGCATCTTAATAAAGCAAAGTCTTCTAATTGCAGCACTGATTTAAAGCAGTAGTATTTTCTCATTCTAAACTGGGGATCTTGTAAATAAATCATACTATCTGCTTCATCAAAATACTTTTCCTGTAACTATTCAGTTGCCAATTTCTGTTTTGTGCCTTTCCTCTTTAATGTCCTTAACCTGTTGCAGTACAGAGAAAATACAGTGCCACAAGAAA
The DNA here is from genome assembly GCF_012275295.1 of Melopsittacus undulatus. Classification (NCBI taxonomy): domain Eukaryota; kingdom Metazoa; phylum Chordata; class Aves; order Psittaciformes; family Psittaculidae; genus Melopsittacus; species Melopsittacus undulatus. The sequence continues at coordinate 856,305 of NW_022994317.1, read as the reverse complement.
ATAAAGCTGCTAAATCTTCTTCTATTTTTTTAAAATCACTAACATTATATTGCATTGAAGGAAAGAAAAAAGTCTCTATTTAATTTTTTTTTCTTCTTCCAAACTTGATGTGTTTCTGGGATGTCTTATTTTTAGATGGTATCACTGTTAGAACACTATTTTCAGAAGCTGAATGTAATTTGTGTAATAAAGTATTTGCAAAGCATTAGCTGTCGGAGTGCACTTTGGAATTTTTGCATATTTCAGGTGGTTTTATACCACTTTTGTAAAAGTTATGCAGGCCACTTAATGCAGTAAAAAAATAAATGCCTTCTACCAAAAAAAGAGAAAAAGAAAAAAAAAGAGCCAATTTGTACAGAAGCTGGAAAAATATTTTGCTATGTCACAAGGTTTTCTTTCTAAAGACTAATTTACATACATGTACAAAGTGGAGCTTAAAGAGGACTTTTATTTGTATAATAAAACTGCAGAGTATTTACTTTAATAAAACCTGGTCAGAGCTGAGAGGAAACCTGTGTCTCACATTAAATACGCAAACTAGCCAGGGCAGGTCCCTGATCTGTCGTCCTGATTATCTTGTTTCTCCATGCTCCCTTAGTCATTCATAAAACAGCAGCCCCCAATCCTGTAATGCCCTCTCTTATTGAATGACCTGCCACACAATTATTCCAGCTGCATGAGTCACACCTCAAGTGTGAATCACTGTATGATGTCATCATGCTGATTTATGGGTCTCATTCGAGGACCAGAGCACGATTAATCTGCTGTATTACGAACACAGTGCACGCAGCTGTAATTGTCGCAGGTCTTCATGAGACGGCTTTCATTATCATCATTGCAGGTGTTGTAATAGGCTGCTGCTGGCGCTGAGCTTGAAAAGCAGGCTTTGGGTTTCTTGTGGCAGCAGGTTTTGCAAGGTGTTGTTTAAGGCAGTAAGGGTAACAACAATAAGATCTTCTCCTCCAGCAACATTTCATAAATCTCCTTTTTCTGGGACAAAAACTTGAAATCCTTGATAGGTTGCTTTTTCTCAAGTAAAACCTCCCGGGTAGCTTTCTAAAATGCTGGGATGCAGGCTCAGTTTCACAGGAGAGGTATTTAGTGCATAACTCTAAGTTGCTTCCTCTCCTGCTAATCTCTGTTTCCCTAATGTTACAAGGAAAGTGGCCTGTTTCTGTCTCAATTTTGAAAGCAAGGCAATGTTACTTGTATCTATCTGTGACACTGATCCCCTTGTATATGAATAAAATCACATAAGGTAGCTGGGAAGGATCTCCTAAAGCTGTCTGAAAACATGACAAGTTGCTAGTTTACAGTAAGTTTTCAATGAGGGCCATAAGAAAGCAGTGCTATACACCACTGATATGATAGCCGGTGTATGTGGCATAAGTTCTAAAAGATCACAGCTTCTCTCAAAAGCAATTGGTATTTTTTTCTGATATTTGGATAGCTTGCATTATGTCTACACTGATGCTGAGTGTTCTCTGCTTCTGTAGCTTAGGTCAATGAAGATAATATGTAGGTGCCTCCTTCCTCTTCTCCTTTATTTGATCTTAATCTCCAGTTAAAAGACAAAAAAAAATCTTTGTTAATGGGGAAGTAGCCAAACGCAGTTTAATTGCCAGTACAAGCTAAAACAGATTAATTCAGTGTCAGCCATAATCTCTGCTCTCTGAAACTCGGGCCTGTACAGTAGTCCTGGGCTACATAAAGAGGAACAAGACAATGCAAGGGATTCTCCTCCTCTGCTCAGCTTTGGGGAGAGCCCCTCCTGCAGTCCTGCATCCAGCTCTTGGGCAACAACACAAGGAGGGACATGGAGCTGTTGGAGCAAGTCCAGGGGAGGCCATGGAGATGCTGTGAGGGCTGGAGCAGCTCTGCTCTGGAGACAGGCTGAGAGAGCTGGGCTGGTTCAGCCTGGAGAAGAGATGGCTCCATAAGGGGAGACCTTAGAGCAGCTGCCAGTGCCTGAAGGGGCTACAAGAAACCTGGAGAGAGGCTTTTGACAAGGGCCTGCAGGAACAGGACAAGGGGAATGGCTTTAACCTGACAGAGGGGAGACTGAGATGAGCTCTTAGGAAGACATTCTTCCATATGAGGGTGGTGAGGCCCTGGCACAGGGTGCCCAGAGAAGCTGTGGCTGCCCCATCCCTGGGAGTGTTCAAGATCAGGCTGGACAGAGCTTGGAACAACTTGGTCTAGTGGAAGGTGTCCCTGCCTGTGGTTTCAAAGTTGAGCTTTAAGGTTCCTTCCAACTAAAACCATTCTATGATTCTATGATAACTGCATCAACAGAAAGCCAACTACTTCCGAGCAGCAAGCAAATTTCAGCACCTCCAGCTGCATACTCTTTATTTTCATACAGGTGCAATGGCAGACAATCTGAACCTGCTTGAATGCACTGAATGTTCCATCTCTCTTATTAAGGCTGCATCTTACGAAAACAATGTACCAGGGACTTCATACTGCAATAGAAAATTAATGTAAAAAAGAAAACAAGCTTTCTGTAATCATAGCTCTTGTTTTAGCCAGCAGACCATCCTCTATCCTCGTAGGTTCTATGTGATAATATTTTTTTTAGGTATTAAATGTTGAATACTGGTTATTCAATCTCAGCTAGAGGCCTTGACATGCATGCATTTAATTTAGTTTCAGCAATTGTCCCAGCTAAGACTAAGCTTTTTAATGAACAACATGGAATTGCACATCTTAAGACTTCAAAGACATGACACTAATCTTTTCTTAAGCCTTTTTAAGATGGAAGAATCCTGGCTACTTTAGGGGCTGAATATTTTCATTAAAATTAGAGTGGAGAAGTAGCTAACTGGCTTTGCCTGTGGTAGTGCTGTATCGGACACCGTTTTGAGCAGTCTGTCACACTGGGAGTCCTTCTGAGTGGCAGGAAGGTGGCTGCTATCCACCGGGAAGCAGTGTCAGGTAGTTTGCACTGAACCAGCTGTAAGTGAAGGCAGAGGGGGGCAACTGCACAAGGAGAATGCACTGAACTGACATGTGCAGGTTGCCACCCATGTCACCTGAAGGTGTCCCAATTAAGTGAAGTTACCATCCCAATTAAGCAGCTGTCCTTGTCACAAGTATCATTAGGTTTAAATTGATTCCTTGGGAAGCACCTTGATTAAGTAGAGTTTTCTAATTAAACAGTGCACTGTAGTAGTTAATGAGAATTTACAGATCAATGCAGTAAGTTGCAACAGCTTCTTGCTTGTCAAAGCTGGATTTATTTGTGTTTTATCAGAACTTTTAGGTCATTTATGTCTGTCGTGCTAGAGAGGTGTAGGATTAAGTGTGAGTCATGGTACAGAGAAGGGTTTGTTGATTTTTATCTTGCCATTCAAACACACATGGGAATCCTTTTGAAAGATCACTTACGTATTAGTGATTAAAGTTGCAGAGATCAGATCATTGCTGAGCAATGCAAAAGCAAGTTTATTACTTAATTGTAAATTAGAACATACTTATAAATTTGGAAGACCATGTTATGATACAGTGCATAGTTTGTGGATTCATGTAATGTACTAAGAAAAAAACAAACAACATCAAATACCCACATGTCCAGTTAAGAGCTGAAATCAGAAAATTTACGTTTTATGTAGATGCAGGTAGAAGCTAGTAAACCCTGGAGTTTTAGCACCCTGATATGGCTTTACCTGTTTCTTTAATTCTTAAATGTGAAAACATTTTTTCTCCTTTGTGAATTACCAAAATTTGTTATCAGAATTTACACTGTAACTGCTCTTCAAAGTCCTCTACCATACCTGTGAAAAATGTAGATTCATCTGCATAGCTAAGCAGTACTGGCACAAGGAAACATGGGAGCTAACAGTGTAGGGGAGGATTTTCAATCATCTTCAGTGGCAGATACTTATCCAAGAAAAACCTATGAATTTGCTGCTTCTGGACATGGTGGCTGGAAAACCTAAAAAAGCATCCAGCTGGTTTTGTTTTACACATACTTGGAGAAGTACATGGGAGAGCTACATAGGAGTCGACGTGGGAGCTGCGCTAGGGTTTTCTAAATACAACAGGTCATGAAGGCATGTTTGCTAAATGTTCCTTTCAGCAGCTCCTTTACACTCCTGTTTCCTATCAGTTAGTTACATATGAAGTACACGACATCCTGCAAGTGAAGCTCAGTGCGATTTCATTGTACAGCTTTTAACAAAATACACAGAAGATGTAGAGCAAATTTTTTTCTGTGGAACTGTGCCAAAAACCACAATTTTAGAGATGTGATGGAGTAATTTGTTCCCACCAAATAGTCAGTGGTAATGGTTCAGCAAACTAGGGAAAATGTTACTAATTAGCAGCTACATTTATTTTTCAAGCTAAATTGTATGAGAAACCTAAATCTTCTATTTTTTTTCTAGTTAGAATTTGAGAATTTGGTCAGAAAAGGAATAAGGCAACCATATACCAAGCCATAAAAAGCTGAAGTTGGTGCTACTTATCATGTAGGCTCTAAGTGCAAAACGCTGCCCTGGCCATTGCATTCCTCAGTGCTTTGTTACCCTCCCCACCATGTTTGTCACTGCTTTTTTTCAGCAATGGCAGCACATCCTAAAACTGCAGATCAAGAGAAAATTACTTCCATCAAAGAGGGCTGAATCTCACAAGTCTGCCACGTGTTCTCGAGCTGGGGCTCAGGTCAAACACACAAAAAACTGGAGTGATGGCATTGGTACGTGAGATCCAGCTCACAGCAACCAAGGTTTAACGAGTGCTGAAACATGCCCAGTTCTTAGGAAGCTGTAAAGCTGTGCTGAATATTTGCCACAGTTGGTAGCTATGGTATAAATACCTAATGGCACAAGCAGATTGCTTTTGTACTGCAAGTAACTTATGTGACAAGTCAGTCATGTTGCCTTCACATGCTGCAGGTCACACTGCTCTCAGACACGTATTTATGCTTCCACAGTTGTCATCATACAGCAAAAGCTGTAACGAGGTGGTAATTTTGCCGAGAACAGTTTGGGAAGGACAGACTCGCAACAAACCACTGGGCAGCACTTTGTGAGAGCATCCCTTATGCACCGTGCTCCAGACTAGTCCTGCAGGAACAGGCTGCCACCGTGTGACCATCTCAGCAGGGAGGCACTGCAGAAAGCCATGGCTCAGATGTAAGCCCAAGAATAAATCCCAAACGCCTGCGGATTCGAACTTACACAAGTTAAGAAATTAAGTTACACAAGTTAACAAATGAAGTTTGCCAGTGCAGTACCATAACCACGTGTTAAATCTTGTCCTGCTCCTATTTAGTCCTGCTCCTATTTAGTCTGCTATCTACCTATGGCTTTAATTTGTGGGAGTGATCCACTGGCTGGATAAACGCTCAAAATCAGTCTGGTGGAGAAGCCCATGAATTATTTACTGCATATCACTGAAATTCTGCACAAAATATGGAACTCGTTTTCTTGTGGACTGTCCTATTGGAGCTTTAGCCACTATGCCTGCCAACTTCAGGAAAAGTAATGAGTACTTTTTCTGTGTGTCTGGGATCTGACATGGTACTATTCACTTTGCACAGATAGAAGATGTGAGGCATGGAGATTAAAGGCATAAATTGTCAAAAGGCATCTTTAAGTACTGAATTTATGAAATCTGATTTATTCCTATCTAACCCAGTTACTTAGATACCGCTTTATATATTCAAGACCTGCTGCTTGCCACCACTTGCAGCTTTGAATACTTCAGATCTGCTGATGAAAGCTCAGAGATTCCTGTAAAGCACCCAGAAAAAGACCACCTGAGTAAGGACTTGTAAGTAATGGAAAGCTGTATCCAAGTGATCTGTGGACCACTGCACTAGCAATCTGTAGCAGGGCAGCACTGCCTTGCAGACTGGGGATGATGTATTGCCTACAACCTGCCTTGTTTAACGACATACCTCTTTCTGCTACCAGTGCAGCAAGGTTCCTGCAGATCCCTCTGTCACTGTTGCACAGTAAGACGGACTGCACACAGTGGCAGCCTGGAGCCCTGTGGGAAGATAAACCCGTGAACATATCCTCAGAGCCTGCAATAATGCCTACCACAACAGGATACACAGGTAAGCAGATGAGGCAACCTGAATTTGTATTTGCAAATCTGGTCCTTGTTTGTGTACGAGTAGAGAGGAGGAAAGGGGAGCTGATTGGGAAATGCAACTCTCAGGATTAAGAGTTGCTGAATCAAACATTTTAAAATTAAGTTACTGTCAGGTTACTTATACCTGGAAGAGCCTTTCTTTTCAGTTTAAAGCTTTCTGTGTACTGCTTTTCACTCCAAATATCCACAGAGCTTGATTACCAAGATTTAAACAGCAGGCTAGCAGGTATTCTAATAAGCATAGAAGAGCATAATCACAGAACCACAAAATCACAGAATCCCAAGGGTTGGAAGGGACCTCGAAAGATCATCTAGTCCAACCCCCCTGCAAGAGCAGGGTAACCTAGAGTACATCACACAGGAACTTGTCCAGGCGGGCCTTGAATATCTCCAACGTAGGAGACTCCACAACCTCCCTGGGCAACCTGTTCCAGTGCTCTGTCACTCTCACAGTAAAGAAGTTCTTCCTGATGTTAACATGGAACCTCCTATGCTCCAGTTTACACCCATTGCCCCTTGTCCTATCACTGGATATCACTGAAAAAAGCCTAGCTCCATCATCCTGACACCCACCCTTTACATATCTGTAAACACTGATGAGGTCACCCCTCAGTCTCCTCCAAGCTAGAGACCCAGCTCCCTCAGCCTCTCCTCATAAGGGAGGTCTTCCACTCCCTTAATCATCTTTGTGGCTCTGCGCTGGACTCTTTCAAGCAATTCCCTGTCCTTCTTGAACTGAGGGGCCCAGAACTGGATGTAATATTCCAGATGCGGCCTCACCAAGGCAGAGTAGAGGGGGAGGAGAACCTCTCTTGCCCTACTAACCACACCCTTTCTAATGCACCCTAGGATGCCATTTGCCTTCTTGGCAACAAGGGCACATTGCTGGCTCATGGTCATCCTTCTATCCACCAGGACTCCCAGGTCCCTTTCCCCTTCAGGCCTTTCCAGCAGGTCAACCCCCAACCTGTACTGGTACATGGGGTTGTTCTTCCCCAGATGCAAGACTCTACACTTGCTCTTGTTGAATTTCATCAAGTTTCTCCCTGCCCAACTCTCCAGCCTGTCCAGGTCTGGCTGAATGGCAACACAGCCTTCTGGTGTGTCAGCCACTCTTCCCAGTTTAGTGTCATCAGCGAACTTGCTGAGGGTACACTCAGTTCCCTCATCCAGGTCGTTGATGAAAATATTAAACAGCACTGGTCCCAGCACCGACCCCTGAGGGACTCCACTAGTCACAGACCTCCAGCTAGATTCTGTGCCATTGACTACAACTCTCTGCTTTCTTCCTTTCAACCAGTTCTTGATCCACCTCACTACCTGATCATCAAGCCCACCCTTCCTTAGCTTATCTATGAGGATGCTGTGGGAGACAGTATCAAATGTCTTACTGAAATCAAGAAAAAACACATCTACTGCTCTACCATCATCCCTCCACCTAGTCATTTCCTCACAGAAGGCTATAAGGTTGGTCAAACATGACTTCCCCCTCATAAAACCATGTTGGCTGTTCTTAATAACCCCCTCATCCTTAATATGCCTAGAGATGGAGTCAAGAATAAGTTGTTCCATCACCTTTCCAGGGACGGAGGTAAGGCTGACCGGTCTATAATTACCCGGGTCCTCCTTCTTGCCTTTGTTATAGACTGGTGTGACATTTGCCATCCTCCAATCCTCAGGCACCTCTCCTGTTTCCCACGTCTTACCAAAGATGATGGAGAGTGGCCTAGCAATGACCTCCACCAGCTCCCTCAGCACCCATGGGTGCATTCCATCTGGACCCATTGATTTATAGATGTCCAGATTGCATAGCTGATCCCTAACCCAATCCTCATCTACCAAAGCAAACTCCTCCTTTGTCCTGACTCCTTCTGTGGCTATAGAAATCTGGGGTCCCCGGGGAGAGTCTGCAGGAGTAAAGACAGAGGCAAAGAAAGCATTCAGCACTTCTGCCTTCTTTGTATCCTCTGTCTCCAGGGCACCCACCTCTGAAGACACTGCTAAATCCTGTTTATTTGTGTCAGTTTTAGCCTTCTAATTTAAAAGTGTACAGTCTTGGTAATTTCTAATATGACATTTCTTTCTGTGGAACTCAGAGGTGGGCAGTGTACTCTCAGGCCAACAGATGACTACTGCTGTGTCTTCATCACCTTGTGAGACTCTAGGGCCCACATGTTTCATTTTTTGCTAGTCCAGGGAATTAACTGAAAGCATCCACTCCAGTGTAATCCCCAAAAATACTCCATTACACATTTGGAAAATACTAAGTTACTATGACACTAAGTCATTAGAGTAATGATGTCTGCTGCAAAGGGCATTGATAGGGATGTCACACCTACGCAAATGAGTAAAGCAGCTTATATGACTTTTACAAGCGGTATTTTCAGGTTTGTTAACTGCTTGCTGTGAAAAGCAAATCAAGAATGACTGGTGCCCTCCACCAGGGAGCATTCAGTTCTAGGGAGAAAGTAAAAATTTTTAAGTCGCTGTAGGTGGAAAGCAAGAACATCTTAACATGGAATGGACAAATGCTATACAAAAGTTCAGGAAGTATTCAAACAAGAGGTGAAAAGTTTTCATTCCACAGTAAAACACTTTGAGTACAGCATCTTTCCACTAGCAGGTGTTTTTTGTTGTGTTCTGCACCAAACAGTGAGCAATCAAACCCAAAGCATAAACATTCACAGTTCTGTGTGATATAAGGACATCTGCATCTTTTCTTTCATGCTGTACTTCCTTCTGCTCTTCCTCTCTAAACAGCTTGCCACGATGGGGCACACACTCAATTAGAATGCAGAATTTCTAAGAATTCTGTTACAAAATTGTTCTATCATAAATCAAACCTATGTGCCAGTGAAAAAGAGATGGACATCCATGTATGTATTAAAATACATGTATTGATTAAAATACAGACCAAATGTAGGCAGGTCACAGTTCACCATGGTCACAAGCATACACTGAACACGGCTTTGCTATTGCAAGTGTGCAAGTGGTTTCTCTAAACTTCCTGAAGCCCAGTGTGCTGCTTGCAATGTCTCAGGTTTCTTGGTGGGCATTTTTCACAGTTTCCATGGACTGTTTTTCATGCTGTTAGTTTGAAACCCGTATATTTTATTCCAATGAACCTCCCACATGCAGAGAAGGCCCACTTATGTGCGCTGAAGAGGCACTAATGTCTGCTTGTTAATATAGTAGATCAAAATTACCAGGAAGCCTGAATGATCAGGATTACACAATATGGAAAACTGTTTTTTGGCTTTCCCATTCCTCTGTCACTGTAGCATTTTCTTTCTCTCCAGTGTAGTTATAACAAGTACACAGCACTTGCATTGCCCCGGAGCTTCCCCAGAAAACAGCTCTGTTGTGCTGTGTGCAAATAAGGAAATGATCAGTAGAGGTAAGAAAAAAAAGAGGGTCTAGTTTTCTCTTACACCTAACAAAGCAGAAAACAGTCTTGTAGAGAGCTCCCTTACACTCCCATTTTACCCAACCTTTTTTTTCTGCATGCACTCTATTTCATGTGTGCACACACACAATATAACAAATCTGTCCTAGCAGAAGATGGCACTTTAGTCAATCATAGTGGAAAAAATGAAGGTACGTAAGGAGGAGAAGGGGTTGGCTTAAAAAGGATTAGCATAGGAACAATTTAGGCTGCCACATCATCATCATGCCATGAACATCCAATGCCCAAGGCACAGAGCACCCAAACAGATTATTGTCTTTTAGCTACTAGTCCAGGGAAAAAATACCATATAACCCCAGTGCTTATTACTGGGTGAAAAAAAATTAATCAACAATTAGTGGTTATGTCATATTTACATGTGGGGTTTGTTTTTTTCCTTCTGCAACTAGTTTGACAGGATTTCCTAGCACTTAATTTAAACAAGACAAATTATTTACCAAGCCCACTTCCTTGTCTGCACTATAAAGGTCAATTGTCCTCAAGGGAGAGGGTGGCCTGGGGGCAACAGCAGCTAACAGAAAGACGGTCTTCTCAGCTTGCATATGTTTGTCAATGACAACGACAACATGAAGCTTGGTCATCTCCAAGTTCATCTTTGAGCTGGCATAGAGGAGGAGGCCATTAAGGCAGCATCCCCATCTGCCCCACATTACCCTTTTCCTGAAACATTCTCAAGCAGAAAAAGTTTATACGCAGGACTGGATTTTCAAAAGACACAAAATGCTTTAAGTAATTTTCACTTGAATCTTAAAATAGGATTCTGTTATAGGGCTGAGGTCTTGTCTTATACAGCTGTGGTCCCTTTTAAAGATACGAGTTACATAACCTAATCAGCCTTGAGGATCACATCTTACGATTTAAGATTAACAGAAAACTCTTCGTAAATACTTTCCTCCACTTGTTTACAAATCACAAAACATTCAACACAGAGATAAGATGGAATGCACACATTCAGAGAGCAAGATAAGCAAACCTTCCACAGTATTAAAGTTGCTGAATTTCTAAATTCAGTTTTCTGCTAGCTGTCTTTTTTTGTGTCAATCCTCTATAAAAAGAACTGACTCGCACTCATCTTTTTTCTACATGAAATAATTCTTGTTCAGCTGAAATACCATCTTCTTCAGCAGGAAGTCCAAACCCTTAACAATTTACTCAAGGAATTCAGAGAATAAGTAATACCAGTGCTTCACCTTTCCCTTGACCACTGGCAGTGTAAGTCTCCAAATCTGTAGCTGCCCTGGGAAGATATAGCCATAGGGAAAGCAGATGTTTGGGGAGAAAAAAAGCAAAAATGAATTCTAAATATGCTTAAGATTTTGAGAAATTCAAACTGCTCACCCTAGCAGAATTTCGGTAAGTGGGAGCAGCTGAAGGGCCACATATTTTCACGTGCAGAACACTACATGTACCTGATTTTGGCAGCTCTGCTGTTTCATCAAATCTTAGAGCTGTGGGTTAGACTAGAAACTAAAAGCTGCAGAAATCAAAAGTTGCAGCTTCTCAGCATAAGAAACTGGTTTATAACAGGAAGACACCAGCTTCTCTACACTGGAGGTAAAATTTACATCAAATTGCTTAGATTATATTCATCCTACAGTACCTTCACACATTTCATTAATCCTTAGATGACATCAGAAATGAGTTATCTAAGGATTAATGAAAAGGTTATTACAGTAAAATGATGCATTGTGTCCTGACTGTGATGCAATTGAGAGGATAACAGGTACAGCCAAACAGCTATTCTACCAACTGTATCTGAAATTCAAATACATGATGACAACATGTGCTTTTACTAGGCTGTGAGTGTACTTTTGGTCACTGAAGGACTCTCAACACCCACATAAATTAACTACTGGACACATACAGTGTTCTTAAATTCATACAGTAGCTGAACATGTGTCTTTGTTTTTGGTAACAGAGCAATCCCTTCTTAACGCCCATACAAATTAGCCAGTGGGTAGTTGCAATACTTCTATATCTTCTATATGGATATACTTCTATATCCATAAAGTAGAAAAGTGGATTTGGCTATGGATTTTTTTTTCCAGTCTGCCACAGAAGTTCCAAACTGTTTGTCAATGACAGGTAACTTAAGACCACGCTTAAGTATCCTCTGTCTTGGTCTGAAGTGTCGAAAAAGGTGAAGGCCATTGCTCTGTCTTTGTAGTGTTTGGTTCAATGTAATGATCTTCTGTCAGCTCAGACTGATGTTTACCATCTGTTGACTCCTGGTCTTTGCAGGCTGCAGGTGGCATTTGTACAGCAGACACGACATCTCTTGCGTAGGTATTTATTTCTCCTTCCGCAACGGAGTCTTGTTGCCTTGGATTATAGGATCGTTCAGGTAAGCCAATATAGTCATGGTCAACAACTACTGTGCCTTGTAAAAAGTAATGGTTGTCTGTAAAAGAAAAGTAGCCATCAAATCAGATCCTTCAAGCCATACTTAAAATGTTAGTCAAGTGGTAACTTACTTTTTAAAACAATTTCTGTAAGAAGACAAGAATGTTTGAGTGATAGCAGTGTATTTTTTAATTTCACTGAGCATCACATGTTGGACTGCATCTCATTACATCCACAAAATAATGCCTGCAACAGTTTTAGAGTTTTTCTTTGCTAGGTTAGTGACTAGTTTGACATCTGTCATAATTACCTATCAAAGTAATACCTCAAATAAACAGATATGCAGATTCTTTCCTTTTGTGCACCCACAGAGAGAAATAGGGCTACTCCAAGATCTTGCTGGGAAATCTTTATGCAGCACAAAAGGCTTTTGTAAGCAGTAAAAACAGAAATATAAGATTTACAAAATATAAAGGTAATAACAGCCAGTGCTACTGTAACAACACTATTGAGCTTTTATCCAACATGGTTACAGTGTTTGACTTTTCCAAATGAGTTCAAATAAAATGAAAACAGTCTAACCAGAAAAATTGGAAGTGCAGCTGTCAACATGGCATTAATACTTCAGTTTTGGAAGATGACGTTAGGGCCTATCTTGCTTATATAGAATCTTAGAATAGTTAGCGTTGGAAGAGACCTTAAGATCAGCTAGTTCCAATACCCCTGCCGTAGGTGGAAGTGCTTCTCACTAGACCATGTTGCCCACAGCTCTGTCCAACATGGCCTTGAACACTGCCAGGGATGGAGCATTCACAACTTCTTTGGGCAACCTGTTCCAGTGCCTCACCACCCTCACAGTAAAGAACTTCTTCCTTATATCCAACCTAAACTTCTTCTGTTAAAGTATGAACCCTTTACTCCTTGTCCTATCACTATGGTCCTTAATGAAGCATCCTCTCCAGCATCCTTGTAGCTCCCCTTCAGATACTGGAAGGCTGCTAGGAGGTCTCCACGCAGCCTTCTCTTCTCCAGGTTGAACAGCCACAACTTTCCCAGCCTGTCTTAATATGGGAGGTGCTCCAGTCCCCTGATCATCCTTGTGGCCCTCCTATGGACTTGTTCCAACAGTTCCATGTCCTTTTTATGTTGAGGACACAAGAACTGTACACGATACTCCAAGTGAGGTCTCACAGGATCAGAGGGACAGAATCATCTCCTTCAACCTGCTGGTCACACTCCTTCTGATGAAGCCTAGGACATGGTTGGCTTTCTGGGCAGGATTTCCCCTAGTAAAGCCATGCTGGCTGTCACCAAGCACCTTGCTGTTTTTCATGTGCCTTAGCATGCATTCCAGGAGAACCTGCTCCCAGATTTTGCCAGGCACAGAGGTGAGACTGACTGACCTGTAATTCCCCGGGTCATCCATTTTCCCCTTCTTGAAAATGGGGGTTACATTTCCCTTTTTCCAATCATCAGGAACTTCACCTGTCTGCCATGATTTTTCAAATATGATGGCTGGTGGCTTTGCAACTTCATTTGCCAGCTTCTTCAGGATCCGTGGATGGATTTCATCAGGTCACATGGACTTGTGTGTGTTCAGGCTCTTAAGATGCTCTTGAACCAGATCCTCTCCTACAGTGGGCCTCAGGTTCATTCTCACAGTCCCTGCATCTGCCTTCCAAGAGTTGGGTGGTGCAGTCAGAGCCTTTGGCAGTGAAGACCAAGGCAAAGAAGTCATTAAGAGCCACAGCCTTCTCCAAATCGAGGGTAGCCAGCTCTCCTGATAGCTTCTGGAGGGGGCCTATATTGTCCCTAGTCTGTCTTTTATTCGCTACATAACTATAGAATCTCTTCCTGTTATCTTTCACATCCCTAGCAAATTTAATTCTGAGTGGGCCTTAGCTTTCCTAACGTGGTCCCTAGCTTCCCGGACAACATCCCTGTATTCTTCCCAGGCCACCTGTCCTTGCTTCCACCTTTTATAAGCCTCTTTCTTTCCTTTGAATTTTCCTCAGCAGCTCCTTATCCATCCAAGGAGGTCTCCTGGCCCTCCTGCTGCACTTCCTTCTAGTCGGGATGCAACTCCTGAGCTTGTAGCAGGTGATCCTTGAATATTAACCAAGAGTCTTGGGCCCAGCTGCCCTCTAGGGCTTTATCCCATGGAACCTTACTAAGCAGGTTCCTGAAGAGGCCAAAGTCTGCTCTCTTGAAGTCCATGGCAGTAAGCTTACTGCACGCTCTTCTCACTGTCCTGAGGATCTCGAATTTGATCATCTCGTGATCACTGCATCCAAGACTTCCCTGGAGAGTCACATTTCCAACGAGCCCTTTCCTGTTGGTGAGCACGAGGTCAAGCAGGGCACATCTCCTCATCGGCTCCTTTATTGCTTGCAGAAGGAAGTTGTCTTCCACACAATCAAGAAAGCTCCTGGATTGCTTGTGCCAGGCCGTACCGTTGCCCCAACAGATGTCAGGGGCCCATGAACATGAGGCTGCTCCCGTCTGTAGAGTTCTTCATCCACAGGTTCCTCTTGAGCAGGCAGTCTGTAACAGATCCCCATAGTAATGTCTCCCATCGTTGTTCTAGTTTTGACTCTGACCCACGACCTCTCTGTTGGTTCGTCACCCATCCCCAGGCAGAGTTCCATACTCTCCAGGCTACCCCTAACATAAATAGCAACTCCTCCTCCCTGTCTGCCTGGCCCTTCCCTCCTAAAGAGCCTGTAGCCTTCCATTCCAACACTCCAATCACAGGAGTCATCCCACCATGTTTTTGTGATGCCAATGATATCATATCCCCGTAGCTGTGCACACGCCTCTAATTCCTCGTGTTTATTTCCCATACTAAGGGTGATTGTACGGATGCATCTGAGCTGAGTTCCAAATTAAGCCAGCTCATTGGCTGGAATGGCTAAAATATCCCTGCATTGCTCCAAGCATTTATTATAGGTGCTGGCAACTGACTGGAAGTGCTGGGATGGAATAATGCCCCTCTCGCCAAACATACCTAGCTCAAAGTTGCCTTGACCAGCCTGGCAAGACTCCTACCAAAGCAGCCTACAGTAGACCTGGCCTTCCAAATTGAGTCCCATGTTCTAAATAACTAAACTCCTGACTATGGCACCACCGTTCTAACCATTTACTAACCTGCCAAATCCACCTGACCTTCTCTTTGACCTGGAGGATCAATGAAAAAACTGAGCCCCAGAGCCCCTAACCACCTCTCCCAGGGCTATGTAGTCCTTAATACTTTCCAGGCTTCTGATGGCACCTACACGGACCACTAGAAGTGGATAATAGTCAATGGGACTTACTAGACCAGGCAGCCTCTCAGCAACATCCCTGATCCAAGGCCCCAGTAGGCAACACACGTCCCTCAAGACTAGGTCAGGCTGACAGATGGTGCCTCTGTGCCTTTCAAATTAGTCACCTACTACTATGACCCGCTGCTTTTTCCTGAGGGCACCAGAAGTATCCTCTTTACAGGTGGATCAGCAGGATGTTCATTTGGTGAGGTGTGTGTTTCCTCGTCAGCCCCCTGCAGAACTGTGAAGTGCTTCTGGGTAGGGACATTGGATTTTAGAGGAAGCCCCTTGCTTTTAATTGTCTTCTTCATCCTTTTTGTGTTTTTTTTTTTTTTTTGTTACAAGTTCCCAGCTTCCTGGATTAAAGCCCCATTTGCCTGCCCTGTTTGCTGTATGGCTGGTCGCACATGCTCCCTGGGGCGATGTTTTACCCACTCAAGGATGGTGATATCCCTCCTGGCACAGCTGCCTATGAGTCAGCACCTCATGTCAGCCGAGCAGCCATCTCCTGGATAAGTCCTGTTGGGGACTTGAGGCTCCTTTGGTGCCTTTGTCCGAACAGGATTGAGACTCCTAGACACTGCGTTTTCCCCATGCTCCGGTGTTGAAGGCATCTTTTCTGAAGTTACCTCAAAACAACATGAGAATTCTAGTGTGAAACAAAGTGTTCTATTAAGTCAGAAGAGCTGTTCAACACACATAACTCCATACAAGGGGCTACAAATTCCTTTGTGAGATGTAGGTCCAGACAGGGACCTTTGTGGGAGCTATTGTGGAGGTGAAACTGCACTTTTCTGGCCATGCTTCTCTACAGATGTCTTAAATCTGCCAATTTGTACTCCTAAATCATTTGACACAGGACACAGAGGCATTCTCTTGATTTTAATATTTAAACCAAACTACACTCAAACAAGGAAGACAAAATGTTGCTTCAGACATGTATATTTATGTATGCATAAGGTGTCCCCTGGAACTTCTTCCTGGCTGTAAAAACACACAGGCAGCAAGCAACCCAGGTACACCCAGCCTGCAAGCCTGTGATGCCTGTACCAAGGGCTCTATCAATGCACTGACTCAGGATTGAGAGAGTGTTACAAAAGATTATGAAAAAAAACCCACTTCGCTTCTGATTGCTTGTTCTTACCTGCAAAAGATTTTTTCCTCAAATAAAAAAAAGTAGCACCCCATTTTAAGGCTTTGCTTTTCCCCTTTAAAACTCCCAAATTCACACACTTAAAGTGTGATACATGCAAGACACACTTCAGATTTTTGAGCAAGGTAAACAAAACACTTTAGTAGCACTCACAAAGTTGGGAGGCAAGGACATAAATATCCTTGGCCAAGACATACTTTCTGCACTTTGATTTCAGAGAACATTACAAATGCTTTGTTGCCATCCAAGGTTATGCCACCAGCCTGGAGGGACAGCCACCAGACTTATGCCATAGGAAACATACTGTATTCTCCTTCCACATGTATATTCATTGACTCAGCAATGTCTGGATTACGATTAAATGTATCTGCCACCAGACTTACACCATAGCAGCTGCAGAAAACAAAAAGTAGACCCCTGCTACTAAAGAGAAGCTCTTTGTTACAAAGATACATGCTTTTCTTTATGAATGAAAACAGATAACATTCACTATGCCATTCACTGCCCAGTTTCACTGCTCTTATCCACCTGAAATAATACTCTTGATTCTTGATTGCTGTTAGGCTGTTTGATAAAAAACACCTATTATTTTGGAGAAAACTGGTTTGCCTCTCTACACAATTAAAATATATATAAATATCAGTCTATAATTTTAAGATTTGTAAGTATTCATAACCATTCATCATTGAAGTTTTTGCCAGTATCAGACAACTGATCTTTAGTCACTTCCTGGGAAAGGAAAGAGACTCTACGTTTACATACTGCTTTGCTACTGGTAAACATACTATGCTCTCATCCTACAAAGGCAACTACATTTAACTTTTTATAATATGACACAATTTACTAAAGTCATTGTAACAGCTGGAAATTATCTGCAGGCTTGACATGCATATGACTTCCTCCTTATGGATCAGTAGTTTAACAAGGAACTGGAAGCCAGAGTGACTGTCCAACAATAAAAAGAGTGTGCTGGAAACACAACATGGAAACAGTATCTTGGTTATGAAATCTGTAATTGATGACTGGCGTAAGTATTGCCTTCTCACATGAAATTCCAGAATTAGTCTCAGCTTTGCAAATCCCTCAGCTTTAAGGGGTGATGAAAGAAATTATTATCTCAATGTAGTTTATATGCATTTTCAATAACCAAAGCTCAACTGCACATGCTAATTAGAGTGGAGCTTGGTTTCCTTTTCAAGGATCCTGAACCAAAAAGAAGCTTGTGTTTTCTAAAAACTGACATAACAGAAAAGTTAAGAAACCCTAAAGAAATGAAACCCAAACCCAAACAACACCAAAATGTTAAATCTCTCCATATATATGAAATATGCACACACACATACATATACCTTTTTCACTGGACGCTCTTATGTATGGCTTGAGGTGAGACATCTTGATGGGTCTTTTCAACCTGGATCCTGTGACATCTCTTAGTATTGCACAGCCATTATCTGTGATACAATCTATAATGCAAGGACCAACCCATTCCGACTGGAAACGACCATCTTTCCACCAGTTTTTTCTTTGCCTGAGGACTTCATGACCAACTTTAAGTCGCGGGGTATTTAATTGCTTTGGCTTCCTTTTGACAGTTATTTTGTTTCTGATTTTCTGTTCACCTGAAGTGTTTTTCTCCACCTGCAGAAAAATATATATGAATCACATTTTCTTTTTTCCAAAACTAACAACGAATTTTCATAGAAATAGCTAATAATGCAGAAGCAGTACACTGAGTGGATTGGATGTGTGTAACTCAGTATGCAGGGTTGAAGAATTCTGGAAAAATTGAATTCATCATTATAAATCAACAGCCCATAGGTAATGGGTTTCAGTTTCTTAGATACACAGCCCACTAAGTCAGATATGAATCTTCTGGCAACAGGTCTCTTCTAAGGTTACTCCCTCCTAATACATATGAAAATTGTTACACTGGAATGTAGGGATCACAGGCAGAAAAAAAACAACCAACCAAACAAACAAAAAAATAGAAAAGAAAACCCCACAAAACCAAAACACCAAAAAGCACACAACCCCCCACACTGCTTTTATAGTTCAATTATATTTCAAGATTTTTATCTTCTGGCTTCTTACTAGTAAACACATTTACCTGGCAATTTGAGGTCTTCTCTTCTTCTAGAACTTGACTGGCTGTTTTAGTTGCTTCAAATATTTTGGCAAACACACTGTATTCTCCTTCTGCACATATATTCATTGGCTCAGCAACGTGTGGGTTACGATTAAACATTTGGATATATGGGGTGGTTTGACCTGGCTCCTATTTAAACGGGGAGCAGAAAGCAAGCAAACTTAGCATAGAGCTTTGAGATATTTTGGGGGACTTCAGTTAAAAGAGGAAGAACCTTGACATACCAAATCTGTCAAATTGAAAGCATAGGCAATAGCAGACAATTGCTCATCCCAATCATTTGGATGGTTGATGCAGTATTTGTTAAGGAAAGCTTTGATTGTTTTGCATGTTCTTGCATTTACGTGATCTGTCTGAGGATAAGACAACACAATTTGTTTCATTCCAAACAGTGCAAACAGTTCTTCATTTATCTTCAAAAGAAGAAGAACACAATTACTGAAGGTTTCCCTCTCCTGTATCACAGTTCAAGTAAACAAACTCAGTCTTCCATCCCTTTTGTTGATGTGATGGTGATTGAGCTAAAGTCTTAGACATATTCCCACCAAACAGTCCAGGGTCAAAAGTAAGAGCTAAAGGAATCAGTATGGGTTAGGAGACAGTAACTGATTGTTTCTAACCACATTTCTACTACTAACTCAATCTGCTCTTTCCTCTGTATCGCAGTCTCACGTTCATCATTTGTGAGTGGATAAAAGTATGAAAAGTTCTTCATAATCGCTATAGGCCAATGTCAAAAATATCCCTAGCTATCTGCTATATCAGACAATATGGATGTTAAATATGGTTGTTAAACACAGCATGTTGGAGTGTGGAAGCTTGTGCCAATTAAAATGAGTGACAAAATCTGCATTAATTCTACCAGAAAATCATTTTGCTTTGTTCTTTATCCAAAGAATAAAGTCCTGGGAAACATCGCATAATGTTACAACAGCAAATAATTGCTTTGTCGTTTTCCACATGTACTAACATTTTTCCTTTTTTTTTTCTTTTAATTGAAGAAAAAGATTTTACAGTCTTTTTCAAGAATAATGTGGATTTACTACAGATTTACTACCAGGGAAAATATATGTGGTTTTTCAAAGAAAGGAAAAAAAAAAAAAGAAAAAAAAGAGGGAGAGAGAGAAAGAACAGCCATGTAAATAATTACCTGATGAACAAGCTCCTTCCCTTGATCAATTGGCATTTTTTGAGGTGGCCCATATAAGAAAAACACATTTGTGATTGCCTTAGCAATTTCAGCTGCTGAAATGTCATGCAGTGGCAAGATAACAGTCCATCTTGTAAACAAATCTGTCATAATTATGACGTACTTGTGGCTTCTGTTGGTAACACTGAAAGGTCCCATTAGGTCTATAGTGACTGCTGCCCAAGGATCCTCTGCTTTGATTGGGTGTGGTTTGGGTGCTGTGGTGGTTGTATTCTTTGCCACTTGGCAATACTGGCAAGCATACACCTAGTGCAAAAATAAGGGAAGATGCTATCAATAAAAAGTGATGGTGAAGTTTTACGACAATCAGTAGGATCACAAATCTCCACTATTCCTCTGCAAGTTGGATGGGATCAGGCAATGTGAAACAAATCAATTTTAACATCTTTCCTATTCTTCACCCTTAGATTTTTCAGGACCAGCATATAACCCAAGCCAAGCAACAGTGAAGGCTGGAAAAAGGGCATATGCAGGAATAAACAGCTGAACTGTCTCCTTCCTGAAATCACCGTGCCCTTTAAGGACACAGTATAAATCTTAATATCCATTACTATGTGTAAATACTAAAGAAAATATGAAGCAGTTGGGATCGAAACAAAGTACCAGTCATTCCCTTTTTGGTACTACTGTGTATGCTGTGATTGAAAAACATTGGCAGTAAACACAATCTTCCATGCATAACATGGATCAGCTTTACTCACAGAACAGAGCCCCTTTGCCCAAGTCTGAACTGAAAGCTAAGACTCATTTCAGTTCATGTTACAGTTGTGAATAAACCACAAAGCATTCAGGTGATGCAGCAAACTGACAGCAATAGTAATTTGTCTGCAAAGGACATTTACATACAGTTTCCACAAGGATCACATTCTGCCTGGGGCTCATGTCCATGTATCTTTGGGCAAAGGAGGAGAAGGAACTTTCCCAAGCAGAGATTTATTTAACTGTGTCCTGAACAAATTTTCATATTCTTATGTGCCAGCAGCCACTCTGGCCACATATCCTTAGGATGCTATGCTGCATCCCAACAAAGATGTGTAACACTACTTGCAAGAAGAATCCTTCTTAAGGACCAGACATGTTCTGCATACTTAAAGGCAGGACGGCTCCTCACCACTGGGTAGCATACAGCAAATGCAAGCCTCATGGTCAGTAGTAAGAGAAAAAGAGAAAGTAAATATTGTGCTCTGCCAAGACCATTTACAATCTGATTGTAAGCTTACATTTCCTCATCATGAAGCAGTATAGGTGCTTGCTGTGTGCAAGTCACAGGATTACAAAACATTCCTAACAGACTACATTTAAAAAGTATTCTGTAGTTATGAGACCATACCCACTGTTTGACGTCATTTGTTACAGAGGTCCAGTAGTAGTTAGATTCCACTAAAGTTAGTGTCCTTGATATGCCATGATGAGTGCCAGAAGTATTTTCATGGCATTTTTCAAGCACTTTTTTCTTCTCTTCATCTGAAATAATGACCAGGCGCATTTGGTTTCTGTCTTTTCCAACATAGTACAATTTATTTTCTGAAAGAAGAAAAGTATCAGCAAATTATATGCAAGTGCTTTGTCTTTAGTTTGGTTTACTGAATTACTGGTGATGATTAGGTACAGAATTTATTAAACCAACTTCAATTCACTTCTGTGTGAATGTAGCTATTTGTTTATACATACTTTTAATTACTTCCTTCAAAAAGCCTTACCTATGTTTATTAGCGTGGACAAAAGACATTAAAAGCGCAAGTCAGAATGCAAACAGTGCTCCCACAGGAAGTCTGACTGAAACACAAGCTAGTGCCAGGGTGGGAAGGAGAGACAGGACTTGTTACCAGGTTTAGAGTCTGCCTGCCAGCAATCTGACACTGCAATTCACAACTCTAACTCCCCCCTGCTTTCTGTATACATAATCTTGTCAGGTTTGATGGGACTGGAAAGAGCACAGCAGACTACAGAGATTCATATACTTCTTCGCAGGGAGGAATAAAGGTGGGAAGGGCCAGGAGGCTCTAAAATGACAGATGGCAAAGTCATCCTTGCACATCCTTGCCCAGCCACAGAGCATACTCCAGACCAGACCAAGCATTGCAGATCTGGATTTCCCTTTCTGTAGTCCTTTGAATTATGGATTGCAATAGCTACGTACTTCCGCAGTATCTAGAAGAAGGTTTGGCTTTTAGCTAGATAAATAAATCCTGCTTGGAAATGACTAAAGCAGATTAAGCTTCTGTTTCTGTAAACATCCTGTTACATATTAACCAGGGTTGAGCAGAGTTCTGTATTAAAATCATAGTATGCTGCAGAGCAAGATACTGCTTTCTTTTATCAGCAAATCTCCATCTAAAAATCTATTTTTCAAGTAGTCTGAGAGAATATTTTTACCTTTGAAAACAAATTTTTTGGCTGCTCTCCTGATTCCACTTCTTTCACTTGACAACGTTGTGGGATGATACTCCCCTGTTCGCTTGTAGTAGGCAATCTGCTTCAGATGAAGCCCACCACTCTTCCCACTACGGACCATTGAGAACCTGAGCAAAATACACACATTATCTGTTACATGATGCAACTGCCAGAGGAGCACATCTTCAGTTTTTACTGGTTTCCTTGTAGTTCAGAGGTATCTTGATAAGATAACATCTGAGGGGATGTTACACCATCCCATGCACTGCTTGCAGTGTCTCCATGCTATCAACCTAACCAATATGGGACACTGCTTGACATGCTAATTTTGTTCTATGCAAAGCTGGTTTTGTCAACTTACATTTTAAAACTTCCAAACAATGTGGACTTCCACTTGTATTTACGGGGCAGGAAATAAGACCAGAGAGAAAAATCTGGATAGCTCTCAAACGGACGCGTGCTGGAAATTAAGCATGTCCAAAAATCTACCCCAGTTGGGAAAAAAACCCAAACCAACACATAAACAAATGGGGAGAAACAACCTCCCAGACAGGAACTGACAAATTTATATTGTTCATTAATTCATCTGACAGTTACAGTCAAAAGTCAAAAGCCAGACTCTGCATGTCAGGTTCATTCCCTGACGTGAGCTGACTTCCCTGATCACATTAGACTGAAATGTCATTATAAAATACATCACTAGTACAGGAAATGCTTGGGTCTGGCAAGGACACCATCAAAATAATCAGCAATTAATGACTAGCAGAAATATTCACAGGCAGAATTATTCATGCAGGCTCTATGAGATTTCAGTATTTGGTTAGGGCTTTTTTCCCAGATCTGCTGTAGCAGCAACAAAGATATACATGGAATGGCAGTCTGATCCTTCTCTAACCGATGTTGCAAGAGCACGATCAGGCTTGGGGTCTACCACATCATCACTTCTTAGCAAATGCTGGTTGTTTCTAGTGATCCTGGCTTGCACATCAGTTCCTTGAAAATTTATATCTGATAGCACAAGCCAAAGCAATCCACCGAGATGGTAAACTGGGTAACAGCAGAATGGAAGGTGAGGCCGCCAGGGTAAAATTCCTGGTTTTGTTGTTTCAGATAAGTTGATTAACTAGTGTTTCTGTCAGTTAAACAGTGCTGGTGAAGAGCAATCAAAATACCTAACCTGCCAGGGCCATGCATTCAAACTATAATCCGGGCTTTCCTTGTGAAATATGAGCTCACTCCTCTGATCGAGATAACAGGGTTTTATTGAGGGACAAAGTCAATAAAGCAAAAGCAACAGCACTGACGAGTAGCCAGAGGTTCACTGATTACAATTTGTTACAGGTTTATATACTTTCACTGTTGCATTAATTGCAATATTTCATAATTCCTGCTTACAGGCAGGGAATATTATAACTAGCTCCAGGAGCTTATTATCATAAGTCTCCTCCTCTCAGTGTACTGCACACTGCTCTCCGGTGACTGTGGGCAGAGGTCTGTATGAAGTAAGTATTAATGAAGTAAGCAGTCTTCCTCATGGTGCACTTTTCACCTTTGGCACAGTTGCATGCCTCAGTAATCACAGAACTAGCTGAAACCAGACATATCTGTAATTTTTCTGATAGCTGGCAAAGATTTGGAACAGTGTGACCTTTGTACAAAACTTATTGCAAGCAAAACAGGATGGGCAGACAAGGAGTATCCCAAGCTAGCAGATGTTCAGAGGGCACTGTCTCCAAACTAACTGATAACTAGGAGGATGGTGTGAAATAATTCACTCATGTTTAGTGGGACCACTAAGTCCTGTTATCTCACCACAGACTTACAACACAAACATTGTTCTTTATCCTTGACCTAACTTAAGCTAAAAGTACTTTAACCCTATGTTTTCCAGGCACTAGCTTACCTCATATCAAGACCCCCCTCCCCCTTTCCTTTTACCTTTACAAATTCTTTTGCTATATGACTCCAGTTTGCTCAAGAGTTCTGGTTATTTTCAACTTGTTGTCTAATCCTGCGTCCTTAGAGAGCTTTGTTTCTGTTATTGCTAACTCACACAGTTATGTCCACATAGCAATACTTATGATTTGCGAAAGCCAATACATTTATGTGTTTATCACAATTCCCCCCGTTTCTTTTTCTCAATCTATTTGGCTTGAGCCATAATTTCCATTTCTGGCTTTTCTCATTCGTTCATTTTTTTCAAAGATTAGTTTTGCCTCCCAAACAGATCATCATGAGACTGAATTTTTAACATTCTGATTTTTGATTCTGTTCACTCAGGAGTAATTATTTCAAATCGTAATTGTTCTATGGTCCTACGGACCATTCTACTCATCAGGGGAACAACACAAGGTACAACGAGTAGAACAATTATTAACAAAACAAAGCCCAGCAGGATTCCTCTTAACACCTCAAGGTTCCACCAGTTATCACTGCACCATTTTTCCATATCCAAATTAAACCCTTCCCAGCTTTGAACAGGAACACATGCGACCTTTTTCATTTCAGTAATTATCTTTTTGACAGCTTTCCCTTCATCATCTATCTGTAAATAACAGTTGGATAGATTGAATTTCCCACATACACACCCTTCTGGGCTAAAAGGTAATCCAGGACTAAGTGATTTTGAAATATCGCTCTGTGAATTTTGCTATTCTGTTTGGCTAATACGGTTAATGCATCACCAGTTACGTTAGTCACAATTTCTAGGACTGCTTGTGACCTAATTATGCCATTTAATGTACATATAGGAGTCTGGTATCCCCAGGATCCATCCTCAGCCCAGGAGGCAGGATCGTAATATACAATAATTCCCTCCAGGGGCCACTGATTATCTTTCAAGTTTCTAATCTGTAGGTCCCTTTTTGTCTGTGATATTTCAGATACATCAGAATAGACTGGCACCCCTAATCATTCCCCCCTACGTATTGGTAATAAAAAGAAACTTGGTCGGATTGGTCCCAGAACACGTTCTGGTCCAATTCCCGGGTAATTCGGAGTATGCATATTTACCACAGATCCAGTATAGACCTTCTGGAGCTTCCCACTTATCCCCAGGATTCTTATTTAAAGTCCAATCTTTCCCTCCATCTGCAACATCTGAAGGAGGGCCCCAGGTTGCCCAGTTTCTTATTTTTTCATTCCAAATTCTACTGTTTTCACAAATTAAACCCCCCAATGGCTTTTTCCCTTGTCTCCCAGGGGACTTTTGCCAACAGTTTTGACCAATGATACTCATCTGTACTGCCCATTGTTTTGCTCTCCAGACTTTGCTTGAGTTCCACATATTATTGTTAGTAATATTAATTTCCTTTGAATCCCAAGGTCATTGTTCCCCCATATTGGTACCTCCACAAACATAATTACTTACATTGAGTACTTTTGCCATGTCTTCTGTCAAGCTCACAAACAAATTTCTGGCAATTGTGGGAATTTCGTATTTGGCCCCAGTTTCCATTTTGTGCCCAAGTGGCTGGCCCACAGGTTTTTATTATCCACTCTGGGGACCATTCATCCTCTCCCCATCTTTGGGATAATCTGATTATCGATTATTTGTTTCTTTTTAAATTTTCATATACTGGTACTCCCAAATTATTACCTTCCTGGGACAGTAGTAAGAAAAACCCAGGTTGTATTATTCCCAGAGTCATATCCATCCGAAATGTCCCAGTGGCCTGCTTTACTAAAACATATCCATTCTTCCCCTTGTGGACAACCTATCCACAATCTTATTCCCCTTTTTCCAAAATTTTTAGCTACCTAAAATTGCTGTTTTCCCATGGTGCAGGTTTCCAGTTTTTTTGAATCATAACAGACGTTATTTATATGTGTGTGTGTAATGAGGTAATTACCCTGTACGCCTCTAATATAGGTGTTTTATCAGCACTTATTACAGGATATTGCCTGCATTCCCAAAGGGGAATACCATAAGAGGACTAACAGAGATCGAGTATGACTTATACCCCTGCCTCCCATGCCTATGGGGTTGCTACCCACAGCAGGTATATGTGAACTTCACGACGGTAAGAACAGAGATCAATCAGGTCTTGCCTTCTATTATCCTTTATTTATTTAGGTGCTTTATCAGTTTTTCAACTCAGGGCAAACTTCCTCTGACATTTTTCCACAATGTTTTCCCACTCTTCTTCTGGTATATTCCAATGTTCAGGGATAAGCCTTGGTTTTCCACACACAAGAGTAATAAAGTTAGTCTCTGATTTGTCCTTCCAATTACACTTACTGCAGAGTACTGACCTTTTATGGGAGGAACAAAACCACCTTTGTTTATACTGCAGACATTCCTGCAAAATCCAACTTGGATGGAATTTATCGAGGCACTCTAGACACGGTATTATTCGGGGTTTCCCTGAGTCTAAGACAAAGTTCTCTGCTTTAGGTAGTTCCCAATCAATAGTGACAGCATTCCAACTATATTCTGCCTTGTATACCCCTGCCTTCTCATTATTGTTTGTTATTGGTTCCCACTGTGTCCCTTCCTGAAATATGACCAATGTTTCCTTTTCTAGGCCCTCAAATTGGCCTAGTCCAAACCATCTGTGCAAAGACATATATCCCCCTCCCTTGATGATTATTTAGTCATTTTAAGAGTTACTTTCCGTGGGTTGTCAGATGACATTAGAGTCTGTGTAACAGGTTTTTCCACTGGTCCTTTTACTCAAGAAGCATGGGTCCACCCTTTTTCTTTTGTTCGGATCACAGTTTCCGCTGTCAGCAACACCTGAAAGGGACCTTCCCATTGCTCTCTCCAAGTCTTAATCAGTACCCACTTCCTGGGATTAATGTTATGAATTTTAAAGTCTAAAGGCATTGTCTGGGTAATCCATCCTTTTAATCGTGGATGTTCAAGAGTTTGAGCTGTTGTGGTGATATATTTTCTGATACTCATCCCTCCTCCTTCATAAGTAGCGGTCTCTTTTTGGCTTACCATAAAAGGTTATCTGAACATAAGGAGATATCCCTAAATCCAATCTGGGTTGCGTTCAAATCCATAACAATGCTAAAGGCAAACATTTTACCCAGGACATTTGGGTCTCAATTATTAGTTAAGTTAATGCTTGTTTCAAGGTTTGATTCATTCTTTCCACTCTTCCCGAGCTTTGAGGATAACATGGGGTGTGCAATTCCCATTTTATCCCCAAGGCTTCGGTTACTTGCTGTACAATTTTTGATGCAAAATGTGTTCCCTTATCTGAGTCGATTCTGCTAACTATCCCATATCTAGGGATAATTAGTTCCAAAAGGTTTTTTGATACTGTATTTGCTATAGCTCTGACAGCCAGAACTGCTTCCACTCAATGAGTTAACTGATCTACTATTACTAATAGGAACTTCCATCCCTGCACAGGATGGAGTTCAGTGAAATCTATTTGGATGCTTTGAAAGGGCCGCATCGCCAATTCATGTCTCCTGGAGGTAGTTTTTCTTATAAGCTTTTTATTCACTCTTTGGCAAGTCATGCATTTATCAGTTATTTGTTTTGCTAACCCAAAAACTTCAGTACATCCACACTCCCTTAAAAAGTGGTCACATAGGGCTTGTGTGCCCCAATGAGTCTTTTGATGTATGTTTTCGAATATCTGTCTGGTCAGTGGTTTATAAAGGAGTTGCCTCCCATCAGGGTGTCTCCATTTCCCATGTTGATCTTGTTTTCCTCCTATTTTACTCAACTATCTCTCTTCCAACTCACTGAATTTTGGAATCTCCAATTCCTCTTCCTCAGGTAACAGAATGAACATGATCTCTCAATTCCATTTTCAGCTGCATCTCTGGCTTCTTGATCTGCTAGATTATTTCCCCTTATTTCAGGTGTCATTCGTCTCTGATGTCCCCTAACATGCACTACAGCTATTTCTTCAGGTGATTTTAACATTTCCAAGACTTCCAAGATAAGCAATTCACGAATCAATCCCTTCCTTTTTGAATTTAAAAGTCCCCGTTCTTCCCAAAATTCCCCAAAGGTGTGCACTACACCAAATGCATATTTCGAGTCAGTATAAATAGTTCCCTGCCTATGTGCTAGGTATTCTAAGGCTCTCTTCAGAGCATATAGCTCACACGTTTGAGCAGACCAATTTAAGGGTAGTTTCCCTTTTTCAATGGTTTGCATCTTTTGTTGTTAACTAGCACATACCCTGATATCCTTCTTCTCTGTAGACATCCAGAAGATCTGTCCACATATATTCTTTCACAGTTATGGAGGGCATGTTCCATTAAATCCTCCTGAATTTTGGTCTGGTATTGTATTACTTCTAAACAGTTATGGGTTAAACCTTCTTTTGACTCCCTGTAGAAGAGCTGAGCAGGGTTTAGGCTTTTGTCCATCATTAATGTTAAATCATTGTTACTAATTAATATCACTTCATACAAATAAAAGGGTTTGTCCAGTGACGGTCCAGCAAGCCCTCAGTCCCATCTGTCAGCATGTCTGTTCCCGCTTGTCTGCCTGCCCCAGCACTCATCCCATGCTCAAACACAGGAGCTGCACCAGCTCCCCTCCTTTCCCCCTTGGTTTTCCCTTTTTTTTTTTTTTTCTCCTCACAGTTGCTCACCCTGCTCTGCAGGGGCTGCAGATGCCTGCCTCTGCAACAGCACTTCTGGGTTAACCCTTTCTTAACTCGGAATGTGCATCTGCCGCTTGGTGCCAGTGACAGCAGTCTCTTCCTCCTTATCAATATCAGATAGGACAGATGCAGATGGCGCTTCCCTCTGAGGTATCTGTGATACATAATTTTCCAGCCTACCTTCCTGACTACTCTGTTGTTTTTTGTTTTTTTTTTCTTTTTAACTTTAAACATCTTTCTCCAGTATCACAGGCTGAATACCATCTCTCCAGCTTAGCTTTCTGTTTTAACCTGTCCTTTTCCAAAGCCAAAATTAAGGGATCTGGCAGAGCTATATCAATTTCATATTCAGTCTATCATGCCGGGTGGTTTCTTTAAGTGAAAAACATATCTGCGTACATCACTTCATCACATTTTCCTTGTCACTTTAAGAACAACATCAATTATAACAATACATTATAGTTCAGAAGTTCCATTGAAGGGCCACTTTTTCCCATCTTCCAATTTATATAAAGGCCACCATTGACTACACTATTTGATCAGAGTCTTCTTATGCACACTTCCTCCCAGTGGCACCCCTATGTCTTTGCAATGACCTAAAATGCAACCTAATGGGCTCTTTCTGAGAATCCCCCCACTCTGTTGTCCTCCCATTGTAATCCTTTTAAGATATATGATACAGTTAGCCCTACAACAATAATATCTTACCCAGAGTAAAAGGTATAACAGAGTGCTGCACCCACAGTGGATACACCTAAATTCCAAACAGTTCTGTAGATAAACCTCTTGTCTCCCACCAAAAGAGATATTTCAAACAAGCAGGACACTTAGCTCAGATATACAAACTACAGTGATGACAGATAGGTGAAGGGCTAGTTCGAGCCCTGCGCCAGGGAGCTTGAACACTACTTTGACAGTTAACCCCTATATTGCTCTACTGGCTCTTCAGCTCTCAGAAATTCCCACAAATTACTTGTGCTGTTTCACCCAAATGCTCAATTCAGTCCCAATCAGACCAATTTCTCAGGCAATTAACACTCCAAAAATCCCAACCAAATTCCCCACACACATTATCCTCACAAACAAAACATTCAAAGACAAAAATTGGTTAACACACAACACTACGGTGGATAGGACACCAAAACTCAACAATAGGTTCAATTTCAAAGGACATACATGCTTCACCCATCTCTGTCCACTCTCCTCATGGAGAACACAGAACCATGGATCAGGACTCCCCACTCACTTTATAGGTATCCCACGTCTTGCTCACAAGAAACACTCATTCACACAAGGGCCCATCTCTCAATCACTCGCTTCACACGTAATGTCGTCCAAGCCAATAATTGGTAACACGTAAATCTTAAGCCATTGTTTACCTGCCAAAGGTTTGTAAAGCTGTTAGTACAGTTACCCTTGTATCGATACCTTACCAAACCAACCCTTGGGGCAAGCACCCACACTCTTTACCTCACATAGGATGCCTCCTTACGACTTATAGGTATCCCCTTTACCTGATACATACCTGATGA
Organism: Melopsittacus undulatus; assembly: GCF_012275295.1. Lineage (NCBI taxonomy): Eukaryota > Metazoa > Chordata > Aves > Psittaciformes > Psittaculidae > Melopsittacus > Melopsittacus undulatus. Next base: position 826,070 of record NW_022994317.1, on the reverse strand, counting down.
TTCACTAGTGATGGTCCTTGTCTGCCCCTGTATTGACTAAAAACTCCAATGTCTCCCCCTGGGGTCCTACTTTTAAATTTATCAAGTGCTCTAGATGGTATTTAGTCCCCTAGAGGTAGAGCCCCTGACACCCATTGTCTTGTGCCTCCTGCTGTTGAATTTATCCTATCCTTTCCTTTTGCACATGAACCATATTCCCTGTTAGTTAACAATAAGCCCCAGTGGACTGTCTGGAGGCATTTCAGCTGGTAACTCCTTGCTCCTTTCTTTCCGGGACTCAGCTTACCTGCCCGTTGCTGATACTTATACCGTGGAGGGTCTTTCAGTCTTTCTTCAATTACTCGTTCACTTCCTCTCTTCACTGGCCAATTCCCTGGCAGGATACTGCAACCACGGCTAGAAAGACTCTGCACTCACTTCACAGATTCAGGCTACCCGGTCTGGGTCTCATTCACACACCAATCACCCCCATAATCCCCCCTAACCAAACAATACTTACAGTCTTTTTTCTTGTCCGGGTCTTTGTGCACATGAATTACAGGTGACCACAGTTTCCCTGGGAGCCCCCACGCCGCTTTTGCTTTATGAGTCTCCTTCTTTGCCCAGGATATAACCTGCAATCGCCGATGAGACCAGAAGAAACTGAGCAAACTGTCAAAATCAGCAGGACGCATTTTTTGCTCGAGTTCCCCTAGGACCATGGAAGCAAGGCAGGCTTTCTCCTGGACAAGCCCCCAGTTGTGAAACACGAGCTCACTCCTCTAATCGAGATAACAGGGTTTTATTGAGGGACAAAGTCAATAAAGCAAAAGCAACAGCACTGACGAGTAGCCAGAGGTTCACTGATTACAATTTGTTACAGGTTTATATACTTTCACTGTTGCATTAATTGCAATATTTCATAATTCCTGCTTACAGGCAGGGAATATTATAACTAGCTCCAGGAGCTTATTATCATAAGTCTCCTCCTCTCAGTGTACTGCACACTGCTCTCCGGTGACTGTGGGCAGAGGTCTGTATGAAGTAAGTATTAATGAAGTAAGCAGTCTTCCTCATGGTGCACTTTTCACCTTTGGCACAGTTGCATGCCTCAGTAATCACAGAACTAGCTGAAACCAGACATATCTGTAATTTTTCTGATAGCTGGCAAAGATTTGGAACAGTGTGACCTTTGTACAAAACTTATTGCAAGCAAAACAGGATGGGCAGACAAGGAGTATCCCAAGCTAGCAGATGTTCAGAGGGCACTGTCTCCAAACTAACTGATAACTAGGAGGATGGTGTGAAATAATTCACTCATGTTTAGTGGGACCACTAAGTCCTGTTATCTCACCACAGACTTACAACACAAACATTGTTCTTTATCCTTGACCTAACTTAAGCTAAAAGTACTTTAACCCTATGTTTTCCAGGCACTAGCTTACCTCATATCAAGACCCCCCTCCCCCTTTCCTTTTACCTTTACAAATTCTTTTGCTATATGACTCCAGTTTGCTCAAGAGTTCTGGTTATTTTCAACTTGTTGTCTAATCCTGCGTCCTTAGAGAGCTTTGTTTCTGTTATTGCTAACTCACACAGTTATGTCCACATAGCAATACTTATGATTTGCGAAAGCCAATACATTTATGTGTTTATCACATCCCAAAGCAGTGTTCCAGCCACCCAAGCATGGCTAGAAGTCAAAACTAGACAGGCATGATTTATCACCTAACCACTGGGAGGAGGGACCATTTTGGCTTGAAAGCGACTTTCACACATGGCAGGAAAAGAAGTTCCAGGACAATCTTTATTCTTTTAGTACTTTCTGCTCTTTGAATGCTTGTCATAAACAGTGAATAATCTCCACATCGTACATGGTTATAGATTCTAAAAATGCGAAGTTGCACAGCAGTAAGGTACACCTGAGCAAGACCACTGCTTATGAATTACCCAAACAAATATTCTATGCTCATTTCTGCATCAGCAGTTTCTGCTGTAGAAGTCTGGAATAGCATGCATAAGCCAGCAAAGAAAGAATGCTTATATAGTATCCATGTAGTGCACATTTATAGTATCCATATAGTACACATTTAATGTATATAGCAGGATCCCGATCCAGCAAAGAGTGTATCGATAGTCTGCTGGACTGCTGTCTGAAAGCACAATATCAAATGAGCTTTCCTCCTGGATATTTAGTTTCTTATGTCCCTACTTGTTTCCCCCTATCTCCCCCACCCGCCCATCACCCAATTTACTTTGTTTAGCCTAATCTTAAAAAACCTGAACTGAAAATAACATTTTGTTATTTAGAATTCAGATAACTCATAATCTAGTAGTACATAAAAATCAAACACTTTCATAAGTAGCAACTGATCCTTAATTCCTTTGAAGCTGGAAAAAATACTCTGCTTTACAAGGAAAAGTATCTGGCAAAGATAACTAAACTTCCATGTAACCAGGGCTCTTTGGCTTGTCTTAGCCAAAACAGTTACACTTGCTAACATTTTACTATTTTGCTTTTTAATGACCTCTCCCATCACAACCCCAGCTGGTTTTGTTTTTTTTTTTTTTTTTTTTTTTTTTGTTTTTTTTTTTTTTTTTTTTTTTGTTTTTTTTTTTTTAATGCAGCTTTTGAGTACCTCCCCTATCTCTATTTGTAATTCCTACCAGAGACAGGAATTCCCCATGGAGCCTCAAATGCATCTTTTCTAGCCAAAGTGCTAGCAGTAACCTGTAAAGAGAGGTCCAGAGGAGGGCCACAGAAATGTTCAGAGGGATGGAACACCTCTGCTACAAGGAAAGGCTGAGATGGTTGGGTATGTTCAGCCTGGAGAAGACTCTGTGAAGACCTTACTGCAGCCTTTCAGTTCATAAAAGGTGCCTATAAGAATGATGGGGAAGGACTTCTTAGCAGATCTGTTGCGACAGGATGAGGGGTGATGGTTTTAAACTAAAAAAGGGGAGATTTGGACTTGACGTGAGGAAAAAATTGTTTACAATAAGAGTGGTAAAACATTGGCACAGGTTGTACAGAGAGGTGGCGGATGTGCCATCTCTGAAGACGTGCAAGGCCAGGCTGGATGTGGTCGTGGGCAACCAGGTCTAGTTTAAGATGTCCCTACTCATTACAGAGGGTCAGAACTAGATGACATTTGAAGGTCCCTTCCAACCCATATGACTGTATGACAGACACACCCACGTACACCCCTCCATAGCTTCTGGGACACTAACCCATACCTTACAGGGCCCCCTGCATTTCACAAGACCCCCACTCCTGAGGTACCTCCACCGTCACACCTCCTAACAAGCCACTGGCACACCGGACCGCACGGGCAAACCCGAGTCAAGACGGGAGCTGCATTGCACGGTACCGCCCAAGAGGCGCTGCAAAGCGTGTTAACAGCGCCCTCACGCCGCCTGCCGCCTCGCACACACCCCGGCATCGCTTACTACGACCACTACACAAGGTCAGAAAAGCCGAGGCCCTAAAGGCCGACAGCGGAGCTGAGAGGGCTCACAACCACGGCCGCGCCAGGCGCTTCTCCCAGGGCGCTTCCTCCCGGGAAGCGTCACGCCCGCCCTCAGCATCCCCCAGCGCAGCCATACCGCCGCGCCTCAGCCCCACTCCCTCCTGCCAACACTACAGTCCCCAGCATGCACCGCGCCGCCGCTGCCGCCAACATCGCACCTACCCGCGTAGGGCACGCTGGGAGTGGTAGTCCCTAGCTGCCGCTGCCCTACACGCAAGTCCGCGCGGTAAGTCTTGCGCATGCGCGAAGCGACGTCGACGCGATCTTTTTCCCTACCCCCGTCTCTCTCCGCCGTCGAACCTCACCCTCTCGTTCCGGCTCCGCAGCGAGACCTGAGCACCGCGGAAGAGCCGCCGGCGCTCCCTCCGCACGCACTGCTCCACCACAGGTACCGGTGCGGCCTTATCCCAGCAGCCGTAGCATTGACCCCTTCCTACCGGCTAACTACAACGGCGGCCTTGTGCCCCGGGACCTATGTGGCGCTCCCGGAAGTGGCGGTGGGGGCGTGCCGCGGCGGGGGGCGGGGCGGTGGCTCCTCCTCAATGGGGCAGCGCGGCGGCGGGTGAGGTGGGTTTTTTAGATGCTGCTCACCTGCTGCACTGATCCCCTTTTACACGGGGTGAGGGATCGCCGCCTCGGTTTGCGATCTGTCCGCCAGCGGCGGTGCGGAGCTGCCCCTGCAGAGAGTGGAGGGGCGGTGTCGGTGGCCCACGGTGCCGTGATGGGGCGGCGGTGGGGTGGGGCGGGGCGGGGCGAGGATGTTGAGTGAGGCGGTGGCGGCTCCGCTCCGAGCCTCGTGAGAAGCAGAGGCGGGTCCGCGGGCTGAGGTGGGAGACCGGGCGTCGGGGTGGGCGGAACGCGCCCGGTCCTTTTTGTGCATGATGCTGGGTCGGCGGCACCACCATTAAAGCACGGCGGGCACGGCCTGGGAGCATTCGGCCTTGTGCAGGTCATTCCGTCCTCGGCAGTGATCTCTCTGCAGCAGCCGTGACCCGGGTTCGCAGCGTGCTGCGCTAGCGGAAACCCAGTGGAATGCTTCATGGGGTGAAAAGCAGCGTTCATAAACGGGTGGGGTAATTACCTCAAACCACCAGGGTTCGGGCTCTCTGCTAACGTCCCACAGCTGATGATGAATTAGCTGGGGTGTAAAACTGATTATAAATTAGCGGTGTAAAATTTACACCGGGCGAAGGGAGATTGCTATCTATTCTGAAATCAAGCTAGGAGAAAAAAAAAAGTGCAGTGGTCCCACAGCTGAGAATCAGTTACATATAGTAACCAAAAATAGCCTGTAGGGAGCTGAGATGGGAGAGCTGTATGAGCAGAGTGGCCTATGTAACACTTCCCTTTGTTGTAATGGTGTTTTCCTGAACCCGGGAACCTCACTGAGTGTTGTTAAGCTTTGAATATGCTGGGGTTTGTCACTTGTTGATTGTCCTGTAGTAGCTGATTTCTCCTCACACAAGCAGGAAGACTGGTATTGCAACCACAATGAGATAAGTGGTTTCCTGTCTCATCTATACCACTTGTATTTGGTGCTCTAAGTTGAAAAGCTGTTCTTTACAGTTATTTGTTACGCTATTTCTGCTTTATGTTTCATAGAATCATAAACAGTTAGGACTGGAAATGACCATCAGATCATCTAGTTCCAACCCCCCTGCCATGGGCAGAGACATCTCACTACAGTATCACCCAAGGCTCTTTTCCAGCCTGACCTTGAACACTGCCAGGGATGGAGCATTCACAACTTCTTTGAGCAACCTGTTCCAGTGCCTCACCACCCTCACACTGAAGAACTTGTTCCTTATATCTAATCTGAACTTCTTCTGTTAAAGTCTAAGGCCATCACCCTTTGTATTATCACTACAGTCCCTGATGAAGAGCCCCTCTCTTGTATCCTTGTAGGCCCCCTTCAGATCCTGGAAGGCTGCTATGAGGTCTCCACACAGCTTCTCCAGGCTGAACAGCTCCAACTTTCTCAGCCTGTCTTTATACAGGAGGTATGCCTGACCTCTTATTTCCTCATGGCCTTTTCCAGACTTGCTCCAATAGCTCCATGTCCTGGTGTTGAGGACACCAGAACTGTACATAGGACTGCAGGTGGGGTTTCATAAGAACATCTTTCTTTCTGAGTGCTTTATTTCTCGTCATCTGTTTCATCTGCTCCATTTCCATCTTTTCTGCATCGTTTTTGCATCATTTTTCTAATGAGTATCAAGGCAAACTTTTTTTTTTTCAACCTGGGTTATCAAAATTCCCATAGAATCTTCCTTTGTTTTGGTGAACAAGTTTTGATTCAAAATCTGTTCTTGCTATGTAGAGCTGGTTTTGGCATAAGGATTTGACTGATGTAGTATGCCTCTTTTGTTGCTCAGTATATGAGAAATATGGTAGGTTTGAGGGTTTTGTTTGTTTGTTTGTTTGTTTGGTTTGGTTTTTTACTGGTTTGCTTGTCTTGTTTGGCTGATTATTTTATTTTTTCCTGTGGAAGACAGTTTCATTCTTCTGGCAGTTAGGTACAGATTTTTTTTTAAAAAGCTTTCTCATCTTTGCAGAGATTTTCTCATCTCTGCATAGTTGACATCACAAATTCTTTGTTAGAACATGGAGAAGCTGTTTTGATATCTTTAAGTGGCATCTCTAATGTTTGGAAGCTGGCCTTTCCTGAAACATTCAGGCTTGCCACAAATATAAATGTCTTTGTGTGATGTGTTTGACAAGGTTTCATTTAGAAAAGAAGATGGTAATGAACGTGAAGGTTGTGTGTTCTGTGGCTGTGCAGTAGACGCTTCTGACACGTCAGATGTCAGTTTGTAATTGAAAGAAATACTGCCCTTCTGTCTCGAAGAGAAAACAGTGATATTTACCAGAGAAGCTTTTCTGTTGTGAAAGTTCTTTTGAAGGATGGCAATATCTCATTTTATGGTAATAGTGCAGTGTTTGGGGATGTCATTATGTGTGCTGAAAACTCATGTTTCTACTCGTGAGATATTTGGGGGGGGGGGGGGGGAGGAGAATTCTGTGAGCAAAGATTTTGGTAAGGGGAAGATGCATTGAAAAGTTATTTCACTTCAAGTTTCGTAACTCTAAAATGTCTGGAAATATTTTGCATAACTAACTGTAAAATTACCAGGAAAGAAAGCAAACATGGGGAAATCAGCCAAATATTTACTATTTGAAAACTGTAACAGTTGTGCTTTAACACTAGGAACCTCATTCATGAACAACCTAAAAGGCACTGAAAAGCTGGCTTCTTAACAGAATTATGGTTGATGTGGCATGTTTTCAGCTGTTTTCAGTCCCCTGGGCTGCACTTCCGTAATGTGGAGGGTAAAACAGAAATCTTACTTAGGCACAATTAGGTGGCAGAGTTCTTGGAAAATAATTCACGTCCCTGGGAAAAGATTTAGGCAATTGTAGTTAGTTGGGTAGCCTAGCTATATAGAATTTGAAGAAATGTAAATGCCCCTGTAAGTAGCACTGATGAGAACTGCTTCCAGTAGGAAATGCCAGTAAAGTAACTATTTCTGAATTCTTGTTGCTGAGAACGTAGATGTCTCACTGGTAAGATTTTGCACGTTAGGTGCCTGCTGCCTTCTTGGAATCCAGAGCAGAGAGCCTTGTCCTGTAAGCGAAACCCAGTGGCCATGTTAAAGAAAACTAATGGTATGTGGAGCAAGTGAAATTGGATTATGGTAGCCTGATACTTAGAGCAGTTGAGTGGAGCAAGATAAATGTTGTTTCTGCTCCCTTTTGTCTCAGTGGCTTCAAGTCCCTGTTTATCAGAAGAATGTTTTAACCACCAGGCTGAAAAAAGTGTGGCTAAAAGCATTTGTACATATACTTTACTGCTGAAGATGGGGTGCAGGTAACAGTGCAGTAGGTTTTTGCCCAGGAAACGCATTTGGAGCACTGTGGCATGTTGACCTTGGCTGATCACCAAGTGCCTACCATGTCACTCTATCAGTCTTACATTGACAGGGCAGGAGGAGAAAATATGACAGAAAGCTTGCCAGTTTAGATAAGCACAAGGACATCACTCACCAACTACTGTCATGGGCAAACCAGACTCAATTTAGGGAAATAAATTTAACTTATCACCAATTAACTGGAATAGGATAATGAGAAATAAGAAAAAAAAACCAAACACCTTTCCCTCACCTCTTCTTTCTTCCCTTCTTTCTTCAACTTCACCTTCAATGCTTATACCTCATCCCCTCAAGCAGTGCAGGGGGATGTTGAAATGGGGACTGTGGTCAATCATAATGCTTTGTCTCTGCCACTCCTTCCTTGTCATGCTCTTCCCCTGCACCAGCACGGGATCCCTCCCAAGAGAGACAGCCCTTCATGAACTGCTCCAAGTGGGTCTTTCCGTTAGGGTGCAGTTCTTAGACTGGCCAGACAACACTACAATACATAATTTCAGTTGGAAAGGACCTACAGCAATCATCTGTTCCAACTGCCCAAGCAATTCAGGGCTGACCAAAAGTTAAAGCATGGTGTGAAGGGTATGGTCCAAATGCCTCTTCAACACTGACAGCCCTGGGGCTTGACCACCTCTCTAGGAAGCCTGTCCCAGTGTTTGACCACCCTTTGGTAAAGAAATGCTTCCTAATGTCCAGTCTGAACCTCCTCTGATGATGCAGCTTTGAGCCAGTCACAGGTGTCCCAGCACTGTATCCCAGAGGCAAGAACTCAGTACCTCTCTCCACTACCTGAGTCACAAGAATGGAAATCTTGCATGATACCACTACAAGTAGTTCGTCACAGACTGCACCAGTGTGGGCTCTTTCCACAGAGTGCAGTCCTTCAGGAACAGATTGCTCCAGCATAGGATCCCTGCGGAGTCTGTAGGTCTTGCCAGAAAGCCTGCTCCTGTATCGAGTCTTTGCCACGGGCTGCAGCTCCTGCCAGAAGCTCCAGCACAGGTTTTCCACAGGCTGCAGCTTTCTTCAGGGCACATCCCTCTGCCCTTTTGTGGGCCCCCCCTGGGCTGTAGGGGAAATATGCTCCATTGTGGACCTTCATGGGCTGCAGGGACACAGCCTGCCTCACCATGATTTGCACCACAGACTCCAGGGGAATCGCTGCTCCAGTGCTTGGAGCACCAGCTCCCTCCTTCACAGACCTTGGTGTCTGCAGGATTGTTTCTCTAACTCTTCCTCCCCTTTCTCAGCTGCTGTGCGGTGTTTTTTACCCATCTTAAATATGTTACTGCAGAGGCACCACCAGCACTGCTGATGGCCTCAGTGTTGGGCAGCATCAGGTCCATCTTGAACTTGGCTGAAACTGGCTCCATCTGACATGGGAGCAGCTTCTGGTGTCTTCTCACAGGGGTCACTCATGCAGCCCCTCTGCTAACAAAGCCTTGCCACATAAATCCAGTACACACACTTACCTAACAGGGAAAGCTCCTCTTCATTCTTCAGAATGCTTCTTCAAGTATCAGTAGAGTGAAACTGAAAGGTGAGCAGTCTGTTCTGGATTGGGAACTGCTGTAATTTTTCTGGTGGAGTAATTCATTAAGTACCACATAGTAATGCTTTTGGAACACTGTACAAAATATTTGCATTGTTCCTGCAAACAGAAATAATTTCATAGGTTCACAGTTATGGAGCACAGATTATGGCTCCTCATCTGACAGAACTGTGCTTGGCTTGTAGGCGCAACCAAGTGGCTGGTTAAAAGCAGTAAATAAAGCCTGGGAGGAGAATGAGTGGGATGCAGCCTCCTGGTTGGGGTGGCTAGTCAGCTGCTTTTGAGTGGAGTAGAAGAGAAGAAGCATTATTGTAACTTACTGAATCCCTGTGTGGGTGCCTACCACTTTTTGCCCATGCCACACTGCCTGCCAGTGGAGAGGTAATGTGCAGTAGTCTGCCCTGATGCTTTGCATTACCTATCTTGACTGGTGCGAAGGGAGGGGAAGCAGACTAAATCTTGCATCTGGATTCCTGTGAAAATGCTTACAGGGTGCTGTTAAACGTAGTTAATGAAAATGTTTGGTATAGCAATTCTAGCAGGAAGTTCTTGAAAGCTGTGTGTCATCTCATTGAGACTACCTGAAAAATTGCTATTAAAGCACCACTTACACTTATTGTATGTTACCTGTTTGTTCCATAATGTAAATGTCACAAAGTGTTTTGTAGTTATTTTGTTACGATGGCATTTCCAGAAGTTGTTTTCCTGAGTGTTTCAAGATTTAGAAATGTTTTATAGCTGTTTGTATGTATGTATGTATGAGATGTTGGGGTTTGGTTTTTGTGGGGGTTTTTTTTGGTGGTTTTTTTTTTTTAGATAACAGATGAGCAATTTTTGTCTAGTTTTGTTCCATTAGTTTCCATTAGAGTGCAGTAGAGGCAGTGTGTACTTGTTCTTCTTGATAGCTGTACTGACAGAGAGCAAAATATGGTGAAATGCTTTTCTTTATCCAGGAGATGTGTATGGTTTTGTTAGTATTCAGAACTTGGCCGTTAAAACTTTGAGCCCCTTTTACACAACCATTCAGACCACTGCTGCTATGTTAAGCTGATCTGCTGCTGACACTTATTGGAATGCTAATCTTTATGAGCTGAGTAAGTACAGGAAATGCCAGGGCTGTATTCCTGAGCTGCTGAAACATGTGGAATGGGGACAGGAAAACTATTAACACTTAATGAATACTATGTCTGTGCTTATTCTTTTGTAATATTCTTGTGGAAATCTTTCAGAATATACTTGTGGAAGTGGAGAAATGTTGTGTTAGGAAAACAGTCTGTAATGTGTCACTGGAGGGAACACTGGGCTTGGAGTGCTTAGCAGGCTGCCAAAACCTGTTATCTGAATACAGCCCTACATGTATGTTAATGCTAAGTTTGTCTATGTGTCATTTTATGTACTTAGAATGTTATTTTATATGCCTTCAACTGGTAAGTGATAATAATATCAGTTAAATGTAAGATTTTTACTTTTCATTTGCAGTGCACTATTTTAGTGCCATCTAACTTGGTAGGGGAAAACTGAGATAAGTTTATTTCAAAATGAGAATGCAAAATTAAAGAAACAGGTTTTTCTTGCCTGTAGATAGCATGTGGTAGTCATAGATAGGGAGGTATAGGACAGATCAAATGAACAGGCTATTTGGTTGGAAGTCCTTTTAAGAACTGACATTGTTGGTCAAATTGCATTTTTCAAAATTATCAGAGGCTTGTTTTTTTTCCATGTGTAAGCTGTAAAACAGAAGCTTTGTGTAACAGCTGAGGTCTGAAGGGAACATATTCTAATCAATTTAACCTGTAAAGGTCATTGCACGATAGGAGACTGTTGCCTAGATGTTCTTGATGCTGTCTCTTTGGAAATAGGTCAGTGTATGTTCCAACACCAAGTTTTGGAGTTTGCTTTGCTTACGTAGCAGTCTTCCATGGTTGGGGCATGCATGTTACCTTCTGATCTTCACTGCCTGATAAGGCTTATGCTCATGCACCAAGTATGATCTGATGTAAACTCAACTGTGTATTGTTACTGATGCTCACTTCTTAATACAGAAAAACAGTACTGGGAAGACTCTTCCCAGCTGCAGGGGCAGCAAGATGTAATTCTGCATGGGACACAGTGTGTTAGCATTCCATCAGCATTGACAGTACTTCTGGGTCAGGAAGGCAGCTCTGTCTTCTTGCTCTGCCATATATTATTTCTCCTTGCTGTACAAGTTGATAACCACATTTTTATTCAAACACTCTTACTGCATTTTTTATGTCAGATAACTGTAGGTTATTTTAGGAGGCTTGTGTAAATTGTTTCCTGTAGTTGCTGTCACTGTCAGATTTCTCTTTCTGTGTCTCTTTTCTTGGATTCTTTATTTCACACACGTCAAGAAAGAAGGGGATACCTCAATTTTTATAGTAACCAAAGAATTCTGGGGGAAGGAATTTTAATTCCCATCTCTGAAAGCATTTATTCTAAAAAAATAAATTATTTCATTATATCCTGGCTCAAATTTCTGCTTACAATAGTAGTTTACAGCATGTGCTGTCTGGAAGATAAGCTGGTGACCATCAGCAGTCAGAATGCTAATTTATATGCAGTTCTGTGTGTCCATGCAGTAGTGTACAGTCTCTGGAAACTGTCAGTGTCCTTCTTGATCCTGTGTCTTTGGTCTTCTTTTTACAAACTGTCTGTAAACTCTAGGGCCCAGTGACAATAGGACAGAGTTGCATCTAGCAGTTCTTCCACTTTCAGATGGGTGAATGTAATTTCACAGAAAATAATCTGTTAACTCCAAGACTGTATGACTTGAGGTCTGTTTTTGCAAGTGAAGCTGCACTTGGCAAGTCTGCTTGCCACCAATAACACCAATACTCTCCAGATTCTTGAGTTAGGAGGGTAGAAAACCCCTAGGTTTCAGACAGGTTTGTTAGGGAATTAAGCTTGTCAAGTTCTATCTTTGTGTCATTTGTAGACAGTCATGTTGAGCTTTCTCTTCAGTCTTTAGTTGTGTGGTTTCTGCTTGCTTTGAGAACTAATCACTTGAGGTTAAAGAGATTCAGGTAGTGCCAAAGATACTCATGAAAGAAGTAGACATTAATAGCACACAAGCTCCACAACTGCTGCTGCTCCTACAAAGTGCACTACAGGAATAGGTAGGGGAAAGAGTTTAACACACCTCTTTTCATGACCTCCTGCTTACCTGTTTCAAGTGGTATCTTTTCCTTCTTTTTGATAAAACCTTAGGTTTAAAAAACTGTTAAGAGACTTGTTTCCAATTTACAGAATTTGGGTAGTGGGAGGAGAAGCTGATGTGAGAGGAACTCTTAAACTTCATTTTCAGGCTTTACTATTTTTTGGCTGTTTTTTTTTTTTTAGTACCATTTTAAAGTTCTGTATTAGTTGCCAGACTTCAGAGGGAGTAACCTCTGAAGCACAAAATCAGACTCTACAACTCAAAGAGAGTTATAAAGCAGGTATGTTTATTACGGGTCCAGGTGTAAGGGGGATCGCACCTCCTAACTTGCACACCGAGGGGTTAAGCAAGCAGATACGTATTACAAACATGCATATTCATTAGGTTCCTGAGAGAGCATCGAGGATATTACAATTAGTTTAGGTACTCATTATCATAAGTCTTCCTTTTGGCGCCTGATGGTCGTGGGCGGGGGTCTTCAAGATGAAGTAAGTAGTCTTCCTTATGTGGGCAGGGGTCTTCAAGATGAAGTAAGCAGTCTTCCTCACAGTGCACTTTTCACCTTTGGCACAATTGGATGCTCCAGTAATCACAAAACTAGCTGAAACCAGCGATAACCTGTAAGTTTCTGATAGCTGGCAAAGATTTAGGCCAGGTTAGACGAAGCCTTGTGTGGCATGCTTTAGTGTGACGTGTCCCTGCCCATGGTGGGGGGGGTTGGAACTACATGATCTTAAGGTCCTTTCCAATCCTAACTATTCTACGATTCTTTGATTTAGAACAGTGTGACCTTGGTACAAAATTTATTGCAAGCAAAACAGGATGGGCAGACAAGCTAAGCTAGCAGATGTTTGTGAATCACTGTTTCCAAAGTAACTGATAATTAGAAGGATGGTAAGAAGTAATTCACTCATTAGAAGGATGGTCAGTCATGTTAGTAAGACTACTAAATTCTGTTATCACGCTACAGACATACAACACATTGTTCTCTATCTTAGACCTAAGTTAAGTGAAAAGTATTTTAACCCTGTGTTTTCCAGGTGTGATAAACACATAAATGTATTGGCTTTTGCAAATCATAGGTGTGGTTATGTGGATGTAACTATACAAGTATATTGTAACAAAACCAAAGCTCAATAAAGACATAAGATGAGCAAAACGGAGTCATATAGTAGAAGAATCTGTAAAGTTAAAAAGAAGAAAAGGGCGGGGGGGTTTGCATGCTTGATAGAAGAAAAGCTAGTACCTGTAAAATATAGAGGTAAAGTACTTTTTAGCTTAACTTAGAGCCTCCCAAACATCTGCTAGCTTGGGATACTCCTTTTCTGCCCGTCCTGCTATAAATTTTGCAGGAAGGTCACACTGTTTTAAATCTTTGCTAGTTATCAGAATAATTACAGATATGGCTGGTTTTAGCGAGTTGTGTGATTAGTGGGGCGTCCAACTGTGCCAAAGGTGAAAAGCACACTGTGAGGAAGACTGCTTACTTCATCTTGAAGACCCCTACTCACATGAGGAAGACTGCGTACTTCATCCTCAAGACCCCTGCCCACAATTATTGAAGAGCAGTGCGCAGACGCCAAGAGGAGGAGACCTCTGATAATAAATTACTGGACTTAATTATAATGTTCCCTGCCTATATGCAGGGATATGAATATGTATGTGACTAATGGAATTGTGAAAGTATATAAACCTGTAATAAATACTAATCATTCGCGCCTCTGGCTACAGTCACGAGCCCAGCGCTGTTTGCTTTTGCTTTTTTGACTTTGTCCCTTAATAAAACCTTGTTATCTTGTTTAGAGAAGTGAATTCATATTTCACACAGGCACTTGGTTTCCTTACATCACCTCTGCCCTTCTGAAGCTTGCTAGAAATAGGATGTGTAAAGCTCGCTTTCTTCACTCTGTCATAAACAAGACTGATTTCTCTTAATACTGAATTTCTAACTCAAGGGAGCAAGATGAGTGAGATGTTTGAAATTTCATTTTTGTTCTTGTTGCTTGAGGGACAAGTGGCTGCATTTTCATATTTTAAGGGAAAGTAATGTTTCATTAGTGGAATTGAAGGGAAGCAGATACATAAAAAATATGTTTAAGAAATGAATCTTCTTAATCTTCTGCTCCAGGATCCATATATGTCATCTGGACCTCAGCTCGAGTTTCTGGATCTAAAAGTTCTGTTGTTTACCCATGCTTAATTTATTGCTCTCTGACTTAGGACAGATTCTTTTTGGGTAATTTTTGTTCTGTTTACCATCCTCTTTCATAGTAAGCTGAATGGTTAATCACCATTGGGAATTTAGTATTGCTTCACTTCATTTGTAGAACAGCCAAAGTCATTTTGGCAGGCATTTAAAGACAAATTTAATTCTGCTGAGACATCATTGTTGAGTAGCACTTATGTAATGATCTGACTAATAAGCAACCTAAAGTATTCAATCAAATGAACTTCTAAACAGGTAACTGCTTATTAATTTTCTGAGTAGCAATAACATATTATAATTAAATGAATAAAGCCATGCACAACTTACAGCAAGAGCAGTTACCTAGTTAAAGCAACAGACAACTTAGCTCTGAGTCCCTGTTTCTGTATAAAAGTTACTTGGTCAAATAATTGGTTGAAAGTGTACAATATATTTCACTGGTACAGTAGTGCTTAGAAGTACTTTTGACAGAATGCAGTGCCAGTGCATATCTCTGTAAGTACTAGGTTTTCAGTGTCAAAATAAAGCAATCCTTTGGTGGAAGTAAATGAGCAAACATTAAGCTGGCACATACATTCTGCTTTCACACTTAAGGATTCACTCAGTTTTTGAAAGAAGAGGTTTCCCTATAAGAATAGTCCTAATTGAGGCTTTATAGTTTTCATTAACATTTGTGTGTGCTTGCCATTGCCATTTGATTAGAAACATTTGAGGAAAAAATAGATGATGACAGAGATGGTGAGCTAAATATCACATATATCAGAGAAGGGTTTTGTTGGGTTTTGTATAATATACTCTTCACTTTCACTTGACTCTTTTAAGTTAGAGAAAGAAATGCATTTGACAGATTTTACTTTCATGAGCTATATTGTCTATTTCTAAAAGCTCTGCATCAGTAGTTCAAAAATACTTTGAAATTATTCCCACTGCACTGAGAATACATGTAAAAGTGCAGACTGTGTGTAATATGCACAGTTTTGCTTATGATACTTTGCTCAGAGGTATTTAAATGTGCAAATACTTTCTGAGGAGAAGGGTTTAATTGGTATGTGCCTTTACTAAGTGTTTTTTCTTTCTTTTTTAATATTTGTTTTAGGTTAAAAAGTTCTGTCATCTCAGGGAAGCAGTAGCCTGTTGTTGGTTTCTTGGAGCAGCAACTCAAACCAATAATGAGCAGATGATAACAGTAAATCGGTGTCTGGCAGACAACATCACAGTGGCGGAGCTGCACAAGCAACATCAAAGAGCAGGGAACTTTTGTATTCCCGAGTCAGTGGGAAACATGCCCAGTAGTATCTCCACTGCCAAAGTGGCTGCAGTTTCTACATAGATCTCTCTAGATCTTTTAACCATGTCTGTTCACGCAACAGAGAATGATCCTCCTAGATTCTTCGTGGGTGGAGAAGATGGAGAAGGATTACTGGATTCAGGCAGATCGTCAGATTATGAACAGTTCTATGACCATGGGGAAGAAGAGGAGGAAGAGTATGACTCTGTATGTACTGTTGGAGCATGCGTGTACTATTCTGTGTGTTGTCTAGCATTATTTTACTTTGAAATGGCATTAAATCACAAAAGTCTAAGGTGTTCTAAATTGGAAAACTGTTCATATTCAGATAATGATCTGTCAGTTATGTATGGAAATGCAGCACATTTGAAAAGTAAGTATACTGTAACTTTGAAGCAGATGTGCCTTGGCCTTAATACAGTTTCAGGGCATGCCAGCTTGCAGATTTGATTTGGATTCTGTGAATAAACTTGATGGCATAAACCTTAATTTTATTTATTTGGATAATTAGTAGCCAAAAATGGTCAAGAGTTTTTCTTTTGTGTGTGTTGTCAACTGCTGCAGAGTTAACTTTTGATGTTTCTGTTTAAACAAACTCAACATTTCTCATTTCATCTTGCTGTTGTTTTCATTAAGATATGATATATTCTCGTTTTCTTCTGTCCTGGCGTATAGAAAGTGCATGCTAAATGAATCTTAACTTATGCCTCAGTTTCTTATCCTTGCAGGGTGTTCTGAATTGTATTTTAGCACTATGCTTATCAATTTTTAGTTATGCATGAATTGTCATGTAATTTTTGTAGATGTGTTTTGCTTTTCTTCTAGTCTGTAGCATTTCACTTTAGGGAATAGTCAGACTAAATTTTTATTGATGTCAGGCATGTCTAAAAAAATTAAATATAGGCGAGTATTAGTAAAACACTTCAGGATAAAAGTAATTTGGAAATGCAGAGAAATAATGCAAAATTAGCATTTTCTGTTTAAAAGAACGCTAAATGAAATAAAGGATTGTTGTGGGTGGGTTTGTTTCCTTTTAAACGAATGCTGTTACACTTAACAGATACCACTGAGAGGAAAAAAAAATGTAAAGGCTTGTAACAGGAAAGAAAATATGGGCTGTACAAAAGAAATGTGAAACTATCTACGCAAAAAATAGCTTAAATCTAGAATAGTGTTTTCTGGTTTACTAGTTTTCATATCTTACTTATAATACTATGTAAGAAGATGAGAAGTCTTGTGGCTACTAAGTAGCTGTAGAAAAATAGGTTAAAAATGAATCGCTGGATAATTTCAGAATATTCCATTAGTATTCAGATTTGACATTTCTGATTTAGATTTTGATCTTGTGTTGTTTTTCTTTTTCCTGATACAACACTCACAAAAAGTAGTCTAGAGCAATTGAACAGTTTAATTTTTTGAGGTATTTTTCATAAGAATGCACTGTGGCATGCTGTCATGCTGCATTTTATTACCTGCTAGCAATTTGCTCGATTAAACATTAAATTGAAGGTCGTGCATGAATTTTAGAAGAAACTATCTGATCTAGTGCTGTGCTGCTAAAACCCTGTTGTGTTCTGAGAAAATTTAAAAATGGTAATTGCTTTCCTCCCTCCTGCCTTCAGCCACCGGAAAGACAAATTGCAGTTGGGATATGTTCAATGGCTAAAAAGTCCAAGTCCAAACCAATGAAAGAAATTCTTGAACGCCTCTCCATGTTTAAGTACATAACTGTGGTTATATTGAAGAAGATGTTATTTTGAATGAGCCAGTAGAAAAGTGGCCTTTATGCGACTGTCTCATTTCTTTTCATTCTAAAGGTAAATCTGCTAATGATACCATGATTTCTTTTGACATCTAAATACTTTAACCACTTTGAGGGTAATTTTTTTTGTCTTGTAGTTTTTTGGATTATGTTAGGAAGTGATTAATTTTTTTAATATAATACAATTTACTTTTAAAATACAGGCTTTTTAAATGGCACTGTTTTCATTGCTCAAGACAGTCCTGTCTGATGTGGTATTTAAAATAGCGATTCCATTGGTAAATATTTGTGGAGCCAGTGGAAATGGTGGTCTAATACTTACTTCGTCCAATAACTGTGAAGGGCATGCTAATTTCTCAGTAGGAGTGCTGGGTCTCTGGCCACTTGTTCATGCATTTCTGCTAATATCTAGGAGGTTTTGTGGGGCTGGGCTGTAAAGCAAAGATGTAACAGATCTTTGTTGGCTGAAGCTAAAAGCTGTACTTCTAAGCAGAGACAATAAAAGCCTAAGTTCTGGCCCTGTGGAATTGGAGGACATGTGGAGAGAGGAGGAGGAAATTGAAGACAGGACCACTACTTTTGGCAGCCTATGCTGAAATTAGGCTGTAGTCTCATAATTGTCTTAAGCTGACGTTATGTCTGTATCTGAGGGAGCATCCTCTCACCTTAACCCGTATCTCTTGTTGTACTCTAAAAAAAAAGCTTGGTTATGAAGGTTCCATCCTTCTTAGTGGTGTTGTGTCTTGCAGTTTTAATTTATTTGTCGTAATAAATATTTTAGGATTTCCACTGGACAAAGCAGTTGCCTATGCAAAACTCAGGAATCCATTCATAATCAATGACTTGAATATGCAGTATCACATACAAGACAGGTAAGTAACACTAATTATTCGCAGCAGACTACTTTTAAGTTGGAGGACTGTACAAATCTGTTGCTACTGCATAGCAACAGTTACAGTGTATAGTACAGTAGTCTAAATAAAATTACAGTGAATGTTACCTTTCATTAATGTATACATAGTTTCCTGGGGTATGTATTTGTATGTTTTTTCTTTTACTGCTTTTATACTGATATGTCTGTAGATTTATCAAGGTAGGAATTCGGTGATACATTTGTGTAAAGCTTAGCAAATAAGGTTTAAATTTTGAAAATATGTGTAGCAACTGTACAATCTGTAATTGTAGAATTCTTGTAACTCACTAAAGGTCTTTTTTTCTGTTAAGTGGATAAATCATACGTTCTTCATACGCAAAGATCATGTACTTATTCAACATGAATTTTCTTTTTTAGAGCTGCAGTCATGCATAGTAAATATTAACAAAACAATAGCAAGCAAAATACATAAACATTGGAGCCTTCTGAACAGTGAGCAGACCTGCTGTTCTGGATGCCTTCAGTTGCTGTCCGTTCATGTTCATAATCTCCCTTCAACAAGAGAATATTTTGTGTAAATTGCTGTTGCAGTGGGAGTGGAGAGGACTGGCATAGCAAATTACATTTTTATGGTATTGATGAGATCACTGCAAAGGTACAGATGTGTCAGTGACCTTTAAGCTTTATATTCATATGGGTATTATGTATGTAATCTTGTATTATGTATGTATTTTTCTCCTCCCTTACTCATGGGCTGTAAAATACAAACACTGGCAGATTTGTATTACTGTGCAACCTTTGTTCTTTTCTTACAGGAGAGAAGTTTATGGTATTCTTAAAGCTGAAGGCATTTTACTTCCTCGCTATGCAGTTCTGAACCGTGATCCAAACAATCCCCAAGGTAAAAAATTATGACTAAAATATTAACAATTAGTACTTTCTTGTTTTCACTGGAGAGCATGCATAGCAGAAAGCTAAATTTCACCTGCTACACAATTAATTCATTAGTGCAGAGGTTGCTTGCTTCTGTAACATTTAAAGTATTGTGGATTAGCCCTATATCTGGCTTTGGAGGCAGTATGTGAAACAGAAAAGGCTTTGAGGCTGTATAAGCAGTGTTCAGCAATAACGAAACATCGAGACTCCTTTGGTCACAAATTCAAAACATAGCACCAGACCAGCTGCTGTGAAGAAATTTAACTCCATCCCAGCCACAGGTAATACAAGTATGCATCTGAAAAGCGTGACTCCAAAGCCTGAGGTCACAATCCTCTTACAGCCATCATAGAACAACTAGAATATTAGGGCCTCCAAACTCAAAATAAGATTCTAATATGTCACCAAAGAGAGCAACATGGCCCACAATAATTAGTAATTTTACTCAGAAAAGGAATATTGACAGAAACAAGTTAGGCTGTTGAATACTTTCCCTTCTAAGTACAAGCAACCATGTTTGTTGTTTCTCTTGTAGACTAGGGAAACCTAGTCTAGACAGATCTGCAGATGATGCACTCTGAATATAAATGGTAATTATTTTTTTCTGTACCTGGAAAGAAACTTAATGTCTTTTTCTACTAAACTGAAAACTTGTATCAACAATAGAAGATTGCAACGACAGGTCAAGACACAAAACTAAGAGATAAAAATTAAGTATTACTGTGGTGTAGTTCATAAGAGGTGGGGATTTTATGTAAATCTGGATAATCTAGGGGGGAAGGGGCTCGTTTTTGCTACAAAAGTCAAATGAAAGCTGCTACATGTAGCCAACCAGTAATGAAGAGACTCCTCACCCCTAATTCCAGAAGACCAATCCTCTGTGGAAGGTGCATCCATCAGAAGGAGATGGTTCTCAACCTTTTTAAAAGTACTGTTGCATCTGGCATTGCACCATGTTCACTGTCCATCTGCCATCTCCCTGATGTTTCAGGAAAGGCACTGAAGAAAGAGACAAACAGCCCTATCCCCGTCTTCAAAACATGTTGAAAAAGCATACCACCCATGCAAGCTTATGCTTAATCATCATTAAAAGATTATTTCCTGCCTGACACTGGGAAAATCAAAAGAAATACTAAAACATAATATAGGTATGGTACTGCAGACATATTCAGCACACAATCATTACTTTGTGCAGTCAATAACAAATCAAGGAAACAAAAATGTAATACAGTCTCTTTATTTCAACCTACAAAATTAACCCAAGTCTCTTAATCATTTCATTGTATCAGTATAAACTGTGTTGTTTTGCACTGTTTTCTCAGAATGTAACTTGATTGAAGGAGAAGATCATGTGGAAGTGAATGGAGAAGTTTTCCAAAAGCCTTTTGTAGAAAAGCCCGTTAGTGCTGAGGACCACAAGTTTACATTTATTATCCAACGTCTGCTGGAGGTGGAAGCCAGAGGCTCTTTCGAAAGGTGAGATTATTGTACTAAACTATTAAAAGTGTAGATGTCTAACAGAATTGCAGAGTAATTCTAACCTACCTGTATGTTACCTGGGACTTGTTTTGGCGTGTCCTGCTTGTGGAAGCAGTGGTAGATCAGACTTATGTCAAGGGAACATGTAGACCCTTGTTCCTTGCAGCAGATTGTCTTCCACTGCTGATTCTATAGGTAAAAAGCCTATGCACTATCAGTGCACTTTGGAATCTTAGAAAAATCGTTGGGAACTAGCAAAGCCTGTCTGCTTCATTTGTTACAGGAAGTGTTTTCTCAGTACAAGTGTGTTATTTTAAGAAGTTTTAAGGTTTCTTAGGCAGAAGCCCATGGATTTATTAATAGAAAAATATTCATTTCAGATGGCAGCAGAAGCAGTGTTTATTCCCTGAAAGCAGTGTGAGAAAAAACGGGCTCCTATATTTATGAGGAATTCATGCTACAGATGGCACTGATGTGAAGGTATGACAGCTGTGTGTTCTTATATTAGAACAACTGAGTCCTCCAAGAGCTTGTCAGTTTTAAAGATAAAATTATAGCTTTGTGTCAAGGATTACTTCTAATGAAGTTTTGGTACAGCTCATAAGTAAAGAACATAATTTTTAACTAAACAGAGTACTTGTAATGTGGAGCAGCTTTGCTTATGTTGTTAAGAGTCAAGGAGCAGAGACTTATTACACAACACATTGTTTCTCTGTTTTGTTTTGTATTAAGTTCTTTGAGCAGTATATACTTTCCTGTATAAACAGAGAGTCACAGAATCATTGAATGGTTTGGGCTAGAAGGGACCTTAAAGCTCATCCAGTTCCAACCCCCTGCCACAGACCAAGGACACCTTCCACTAGACCAGTTGCTCCAAGCCCTGTCCCACCTGGCTTTGAACACTGCCATGGACGGGGCAGCCATGATTCTCTGGGCACCCTGTGCCAGTGCCTCACTACCCACACAGGGAAGAGCTTCTGCCTAAGATGTCATCTCAGTCTCCCTTCTGTCAGGTTTAAGCCATTCCCCATTGTTTTGTCCTACAGGCCCTGCCAAAAGCCCCTCTTGAGATTTTGTCACCCCTTTAGGCACTGGGAGCTGCTCTAAGGTTTCCCCTTAAGGAGCCTTCTCCAGGCTGAACAAGCCCAGCTCTCTCAGCCTGGCTTCAGGGCAGAGCTGCTCCAGCCCTCACAGCATCTTCATGGCCTCCTCTTTCTTGCTCCAGCAGCTCCACCTCCCTCTTGTGTTGTTGCTCTAAGCATGTGTCTTATAATGCTTAAACTGGGCACATCTTTGTATTATTTATTTAGTCCTGTCTAAAATACGATTTTTTTTAATTAAGAGAATTGCATAGCCCTGAAGCCAGATTTCCATAATCAAACTATAAACTGAAATAATTCTCAGATTAACCTGTCTCAAGTTCTGCAGATGAGAGGAAAATATTATTTATCTCCGTACCATCATAATTAAGAAATTCAGTTTAGTAATAAAGTTAATAATTATAATAATTACTTTTCTTTAGCTGTGCTCCAGCTGTTTACCCTTGCTTTATCACAATTTGTCAATAAACGATGGGTGTCTGCTCTGAGGAAAAGTTACTTCAGAGTGACCTTTTTCAACAATGAAAACTAGCTAGTTTCATTTGAAGTCATTAGCACATTTGAGATAAATTTGGCAAAATGTATGCGGATATGTAATGTGGGGTTGAAACACACTGAACCAAGAGCTCCTGCTTTTCAATAAAGGTGTACACAGTAGGTCCAGATTATGCTCATGCTGAAGCCCGGAAGTCTCCAGCTCTGGATGGCAAGGTAGAACGCGATAGTGAAGGAAAAGAAGTGAGGTATCCAGTCATCCTGAATGCAAGAGAGAAGTTAATTGCTTGAAAGTATGCCTTGCCTTTAAAGTAAGCTGATTACTTTCCTATCTGATCAAACATTTAGTGTTAATTAATTTTTATTGCATGAAACTTCCTTAGGGTTTTAGAGCAACAGAATTAGTAGTGATATTGCTGCAGAACTCCTGGGAAGGTGAAAAATTGAACTTCCACATCTCTTTTTTATCTATAGAATTCTTCCTTTAATACATTAAAAAAGTTCTGGATGGGCTGCTTATGTTGCTGAGTTTCCTGAATTACACATGTTGCTATTGTGCTTTGCTAACCCACAATGTGTTCATATGTTCAAACATTTTGTAATGGCTTTCATTTAGCAAAAACACAATTTCAGTAGTTAAATTTTTGTAACTTTGTTACCTAGTATTTACATTGGGCCCAGTTAAATGTTAGTTTGGTACTGACATGACCAGGTCCTTATTTGAAGTGTTTGATAGTTTTGAATTTTTATACAGTTTTAGGATCCTTGTTCAAAACTTCATTCAATCTCTTGTCCTCCTTTCACATGTCTTATTAAAAGGCTGTCTTTCTGTGTGTCTCATTACCTGTGTTGTAACTATGATGGCCTTCAGACCTGAAGGGTGTGAATCTCTGTTATCTAGCAAAGTCAGCTTGAGATCTGAAAAAGTAATCTGCTGAAAGCTAATATTTTGTCCTAACTGTATCAATATTATGTCAATGTCAAAACCATCCTGTCAAATATAAATTTGGACAAAAATGTTTTTATCAGTATGTTGTCGGTTTCTGCATGTGACCCATATGTGTAGGGGGAAACAGCTGTCAGATGTGAAAATCTGTAGGCCTGTCATTGCTTATGCTATCTCAAAGTTATTTTTAGGTACATGCAAGCTTGGCTTTCAATACTGATATTGGTAGGGATATGTGTAATGATTAAAACCAAGATGGGGATAGAGTTAAAAACAGGAAGAGTGTCTGCATAGCATGGGCAAACCTAGTGTGGAACTGGCAAAAGGTACAAAATACAAAATTTGTCATAATTTTGCCATGTTTTCAGATTAATACAATATTAAAATATAAAGTTTATTTAGAATAAGCAGTCCTAAGGAAGGTGTGATCAATGACTTAAACTTTATTCTTAAAACAGCAAACAGTTTGTGGCTTTGATTTGCTGCGTGCTAATGGACAGTCCTACGTCTGTGATGTGAATGGCTTCAGTTTTTGTGAAACTCTATGAAATACTATGATGATTGTGCTAAGATACTGGGGTAAGATTTCTGTTATTTGAGGAGTTTCGTCTTTTAACTCTGCTATATGTGGAACTCTACTTAATGTACTGTTACTTATATATTATATATATATGAAATGTACTTGCTCCTTATTTCTCAATTACTTCTTTAAAATGAAAATATTGTGTAAAATAAGGGAATAAAAAAAATAAAAATATTAAAAATAATAATAAATCCTAAATAAATTTCTTTTTCCTAAAATCATCTGAAATATCTGAGTGTTTTGTGTCACATAAAGCTAACTGAATAAGTATTTTGAAAGCTGGATTAATTCCTGAAAAAGAGCTTTAAAAACTTTATTCCTCCCTCCCCCCCAAGTAGAGAAACACCGCTGGATGGTTGTGCTTGCTGCTGTTGTATTATGTCCCTGTCCTGGGTTCAGCAGTAAGCAGTCATTAATTA